>NC_081558.1:196312382-196432076 GCF_022355385.1 Mustela nigripes
ATGGATGGAACTAGAGCGTATCATGCTTAGCGAAATAAGTCAAGCAGAGAAAGACAACTATCATATGATCTCCCTGATATGAGGAAGTGGTGATGCAACATGGGGGCTTAAGTGGGTAGGAGAAGAATCAATGAAACAAGATGGGATTGGGAGGGTGACAAACCATAAGTGACTCTTAATCTCACAAAACAAACTGAGGGTTGCTGGGGGGAGGGGGTTTGGGAGAAGGGGGTGGGATTATGGACATTGGGGAGGGTATGTGCTTTGGTGAGTGCTGTGAAGTGTGTAAACCTGGTGATTCACAGACCTGTACCCCTGGGGATAAAAATATATGTTTATAAAAAATAAAAAATTAAAAAAAAGTTATTAAAAGGGTTAGTTACAGAGTGAAGATTTTTTGGCAATGCAGGGAAAATTGTGAGAAATTAAAACTATGAATTAAAATGTACAAGTAAATTCAGAGAATCACTCTTTTCCATCAAGTTTTGAGTCAAGTGAGAAAAAAAGCAAGGAATTCACAAATGTATAATTAACACATGACTCTTTTGTTTAACTGATAAAAGATACAACTTACTTGAGATAAAAACGGTTTTCAGAACTTCTTACTGTTCTTGGAATAGCCCATGCAAAGGAATGTTTAAAACTATAGAAGAGATATTATTGACCCATGTTGCTACCTTTTCCTATTTGGTGGATTTTTTTTCTTTTTTTTAATGCCAAGTGTTTTCTGTGGGTCAGCCTGGGCATGGTGGAAGCTAGCTAGCTATGTCAGCCTGCCAAAGCATGGTGACCCCACAGAAGGTCTGTGGGAGGTGGACTACCAGGTCAGAAGCTGATCTAAAGAGTTTCCACACCTTGCTATCCTGGCAGAACCAGCCCTCACAGATAGCTCCACTTAGTTGAAAAATTGGGATGCAGACTCTGGCCCTTACCAGTTAACACATCCTTCTCCTAAAAGAATATTAAGGAGTGATGCATTGTGGAAACAGCCAGGAAGATTTAGGGAAAATCTTCTCATGGATGAAAACAGAATACTTAAGAAATGGGTCATCCAAGTCTCTTGTAGTTGGTTTTTTTTTTTTTTTTCCAAAATTCAGTTCAAGATATACAAAATGTAAAATCTAATTTTCATTTTAGAATCCTAAGAGTGTTGACTATAAATCTTCCTGGTTCACATTATTTTGAAGATGGTATACATTCTCCCTCCCCTTTTACCAATAATATACTCAAAGTGTAGATGGTCAGAGTATATAATTGGCAAATATGAATTAGCTTCTGCTTGGACTGAGATACTTCAAAGGACAATAAGCAATCTCATTTTCACTTCTTTAAAAAGATATTGATAATAATCAATAAGGTAAGTTAGGTCAGTGCTGAAATATCCTTTCATGTCATTCACCCATGATAGTCCTTTCACAGGAATTTCTCTAGCATTTAAGTAAAAACTCATTTTTCTGCATCACTAATGTAATAAAAATTCATGTACTGAATCATTAATTTTCTATACTAATTATTATTTTATTGTTTATTTATGTTTGATATACCCAACTTCTAAAATTTACATAACCCTTGAAAATAATAGTAACTTAAAAATAATAGATATTCAATACATACTTGGTAATTTGATTTCCTAACATTATTATTTTATAATTAACTTGTGGAAAATTTCAGCTTCTGCTTGAACTGAGAAATCCCAAAGGATATTAGGAGTAGAACAATAAGGATTTGAAATACTGTTTCTCATTTTATTTGTATATATTGCTGTTCTTTTTAGATCTCAACCTATTTTATAATTTCTTTATGCACTATTTTATCTCTTTCCAAATATCTGATCATGGCATTTGGCAATTATTGATAGAATATCAATAGCTCTTTGTAAATGAAGACAGATGAAACATATTTTGTAGAAAAACATTGAGGTAAATATTTTCATTGACACTCTGCTTTATTCTCAAGATAGTTCCACTTTATTTTAGGCTCTGAGTCAAGTTTTCTTCTATTCTTGGACCCAATCTAGCTTCCATTATATAAATAGATCTTAAACACTGTGAATAAACTAGTGAAAAAACTATTAACAAATGCCTTCCTCTTTTAACTGTCTCATGTTCATTTCTGAAATATGTCAGTGGTGTAGGAAAGAACATTAGGGTTCAAAGCTGAAGGCCAAGAAAGAATTCTTCAGATGCCTTTGGTGCAAAAAAATGGTTTTATTAAAGCATGGGATGGGACCTGTGGGCAGTAAGAGCTGCACAGAGGTCATGAAGAGTGGCGCATTAATACCTTCAAGTTGGGAGGGATTTAGGGATAGAGTAAATCCCTAAGAAATTTTGGAAGCAAGGTTTCCAAGATCTTGAAGGTCCTAGCTATTGTTGGGAAAAGGTCATTCATAACTGTCTAGTAAAACCTGAGTCATGACACCCTTCAGATAGATATTGGTGGGTTGTATGCTTGGGGGGTGATTGCCAATATGTATCTTGGGGGGTAGAGATAAAGGAGATTTCCAAAGAAATTTTTATATGTTCAGGTAGACTTACCGGAACCTGGGGGTTGGACTAAGATTGCAGTTTGCCCTTAGCAAAGTGTTAACATTGAGACAATTGAGACCCTAGAGGAAGGTCACTCTGCCTATTTCAAGGACTTGTCAATAGGCTGTAAGTAGTAAGGAAATTTTATATTTTTTATTCTGCCTTTGTTTCTTGCATCATCAAGATTTCTATTCATAGAATTTAGGTGTATTATTGTTACATTATGTAATGAATTGAATTTTTTATTCAATTTATTTATACTTTTCTTCATTGTAATGGCTAAGTAACTCCTAATCTATATCAGAGGACTGCACATTCTAATTTATTTACATGTGCCTTTACTGGATTCTAGCTCCATTTGAGTATAACTCATTTGGCAGTAAGCAGAATTTATAGAAGGTAAAAAAAAAATGAAGGAGGGTGTTGAAAAGAATATCCTCTTTCAATTCACCTTTTTACATGTGAATTTCTTGCATTATAAATATAAAAACAGACTCCTTTTCTCAAATTTGAAATGGTGATTGCTAAAGAAAGATTCTGACACATTCCCAGTAACAAACGTTTGGCTCAGTTTAGACTGCCACGCTGCCCCTAGACTGCTTATTACTCAGAAGGAAAGAGAACTTTGTTAGCATTAACAACAAGATCTCTTGTGTAGAAAAACATTGAGGTAAATATTTTTACCTCATGGGAGAAGGAGGGGAGAGATTAGGAAAGTATATACACAAGAAAAAAAGGAAGGAGACAATCTTCACCAATGGAATGGGAGATAAGAGAACTTATGTGTTTTTATAAAATCTTCAGGGGTTCCTGATGTTGCTGCTAATAACTGACCTCTGTTACATATTCATCCAAGTACAAGCATAAATTCACCATTAAATTCATTTTAAACAAATCTTTGATAGTGAATAAATTAGTTTCAACCAGATCATTTCAGAGGTCTTAATCCAAAAGTTTTGTTTATCCTCTGCTGATTAACATCACTTAAAAAATGATGAATCTGTCCTAATAATACCTCAAGATTTGGGTGACAATTTCTTACAATCCAAGGTGCCATCAAAGCAAGGTTTCATTTATTCACGAAAGAAAGAAAGAAAGAAAAGGATTTTAAGTCTAGACAAAGTTCTCTTTCCTTCTGAGTAATAAGCAGTCTAGGGGCAGAGTGGCAGTCTAAACTGAGCCAAACGTTTGCTACTGGGAATGTGTCAGAATCTTTCTTTAGCAATCACCATTTCAAATTTGAGAAAAGGAGTCTGTTTTTATATTTTAAATGCAAGAAATTCACATGTGAAAAGGTGAATTGAAAGAGGATATTCTTTTCAACAATATTAAAGACAACAAGGGGATTCGCATTCATATTTTCTATGTAAAACATGAGTGCTTGGCCTTTCAATTCCAAATAAGAATAAATTTTGGCAGTTTGCATTTTTTTTAATGATTTTATTTATTTACTTGACAGACAGAGATCACAAGTAGACAGAGAGGCAGGCAGAGAGAGAGAAGGAAGCAGGCTCCCTGCAGAGCAGAGAGCCCAATGTGGGGCTTGATCCCAGGACCCTGGGGTCATGACCTGAGCTTAAGGCAGAGGCTTTAACCCACTGAGCCACCCAGGTGCCCCTGGCAGTTCGCATTTTTTATGATGCCATCAAATATCTAATAGCATCTGAGTTACAACACATCTAATGTGTTTAGTTTCAGTCAAATACATGATGGATCTAGAAATAGGAGGTAGGTCTAAGTGTTTGTCTAAGTTGGTCTTAAACCATAAGTGACTCTTAATCTCACAAAACAAACTGAGGGTTGCTGGGGGGAGGGGGTTTGGGAGAAGGGGGTAGGATTATGGACATTGGGGAGGGTATGTGCTTTGGTGAGTGCTGTGAAGTGTGTAAACCTGGTGATTCACAGGTTATACCCCTGGGGATAAAAATATATGTTTATAAAAAATAAAAAATTAAAAAAAAAAAGAAACTAAAAATGAACATACACAACAAGTAAAAACCTCAGCACAGACAAATATCCAAAAATACAACTCTAAATTTCTTTTCTTAAAATTAATGCTAACATGAGAGTCAGCTCTAATGTGTGTGTTAATGTGAATCAAAATAGTCAAATCAAAGTATTCTCAGGCAACTCGTTTTTTCTGTCTTCCTTTCCTTTTCAGGATAGGTAAAAATTGTGAAAAGGCAGATGCATGGTCAGGACATTGACAGGGAAGCCTCTGATATTTAGTTAATGTATCTCCTTATATTCATCCAAAGAGACACATATGGATTGGATGTCATGTCATCTGGTTCTAACAACACCATCACAACCCATTGCCTTAGCTGAGATGTTCTTGGTCTGGCTCTTACTTTATGTCTTATGGTCAGTCTATTAGTTGCTACAACAGATTTTCTACCGCTAACTATGAAACTTCTCCAGTGCTCACTCTTTTTCATCTCTCTCCCCAACTTAAAGGCCTTTCAACATAAGGCAACAAAATACTTGTTGAAAAGTGAATTATATGCATAATAATAATATTCATTGATTTTAAAATATAGTAAGTATAGGAATAATTTGTCCTATAATTGATTTATCAAAATGACCATGCCAATGCTTTGGGTAACTTTATTGTTTCAGCCTTCCCCTCAAGTTCAAAATGTTATCTAATATTAAAATGACAGCCTCCTAGGGACACCTACCATAAGGACATTGATAAGACACAGAAAGTTGTGCTTAATGACCATCTCTTAGCCTGGCTTCAGCTGTTACACACCACTAATCATGTATCATTTAACTTATTGCTCTAAAATATTTAATTTGTTGTCAGGGGAATGCAGATTCAAACGGCACTGAGGGAACTCTTAAACCCTATGAAAATGACTGAAACTGGAAAACTGATGTTCCCCAAAGACATGAAGATGTGTATACAAGAAAGAGTTTTATGGGGAAAGATTTGTAGAAAAAACTGTTTTTCATGAAAGCCCAAACTGAAAATATCCAAATGTTCAGCAACACAATAAGGGTTGCACTGATTGTGATATGCCAATATCATGGCATATAACTGAACCGTCAAAAGGAAAAACCAGGGGCGCCAGGGTGGCTCAGTGGGTTAAGCCCCTGCCTTCAGCTCAGGTCATGATCTCAGGGTTCTGGGATCGAGCCCCGCATTGGGCTCTCTGCTCAGCAGGGAGTCCGCTTCCCCCTCTCTCTCTGCCTGCCTCTCTACCTACTTGTGATCTCTGTCGGTCAAAGAAATAAATAAAATCTTAAAAAAAAAAAAAAGGCAAAACCAAAGCTATATTCACCATGACATGGGTTAGCCTCAGCAACATGCTAGGCAAAAGATGTCAAACAGAAACAAATAAAGCTTCATGATTTCATTTGCATGAATTTTGTGAAGGTGAAGTTTGGCTAGGAAGGGACTTGAGAGCTCTTCCCATCTGAGACTTTAAATTTTGAATTTTCTCTCTCTTTGCATCAGAGTGCTTTACTCAGGTGTGTGCAAATATAAAAACTCATTATATTGTATGTCTTTTTAAAAAAGTTACCTCAATTACAAAAAAAAAAAAAAAGAAAAAGAAGTGACATACTGATAGAAAATTGTAATTTTGAAAAGACACTCTGTATTTATATAGGAGATACACTGGGTGAGGCAGGCTGACAGTACCATGAACTACCTAAAGTGAAACAGAAAGTTTTGATATGAGTCATAAAAGAGTAATAAGAATACAAAAATTTCCCTCCAAACTAAATGAAAAAATGCCTCCTTACACTTCAGTGTTACTCCAGAGTTGTATTAGGACATGAGATGGGAACATCATCTCAGCTAATAACTAGCACCTGATCAGGGCTGACAAAAGCTGTCATAGATAAAATTTGTTCATAAGCTTTTTGTTTTGTTTCTTTTGTTTTTTAGATTTTATTTATTTATTTGACAGGGAGAGAGCGATCACAAGTAGGCAGATACGCAGGCAGAGAGAGAGACGGAAACAGGCTCCCTGCTGAGCAGAAAACTGAACACGGGGCTCAATCCCAGGACCCTGAGATCATGACCTGAGCCAAAGATGGAGTCTTAACCCACTGAGCCACCCAGGCACTCCAATCTATCTTATTATAATTACTTAAAGTAACAAAATTTTTAAAATGAAAATTTGAAATTAAATGCTTAGATTTTTCTCCCTATAAAGTTGTCATTATGACAACTTGCCTTTTACTTTAATAAATATACACACACTTATTGAAAAGTACACATTCTTTTCATATAAATCACATTTTTTAAAGTTTAGATATTATCACCTGTCATCAAATCATCTCACTTCCCTCATCTCAGTATTTCCAATTTTTTCTTTATCTCTCAGTTTCAGTTGGTCTGTATGAAGATTAAAAGTAGGAACATAGTGAAGGTTTATAGTGAGAAATATAAAATAACTTTAAAGATGGCAAATCACATTGTCTAATTAATACACCCTATTAAATATGTAACATTTTGAATTTATCTTCTCACTTTAAGAAAGTAAAAATAAACATGTTTCCAGATTCTCCAAAAAATATTTAATCTAGACAATGTGTTCTAGCTTCATTAATCCTTTCCTTTAAACAAGCACAAAATGTATTTTATCCATACACAGAAGGAAATTATCCGTTGTCTAACTGGCGGGATAAAAGGATCAATGGTATCCTTTGAAATTGCTCCACCAAGAGATACTCCTATGTGATCACTACCATTTTAAATAAATTTTCAGTACAGAATTCAGTAAGTTCCACTTAATCTGATAGGTTAGAGGACTGTCTGTTTTGCACAGCTAGTTTAGTTGGCTGTTTTCCTTCTACCATTCTGAGGTGAACAGAAGAAAACGGGCATTTATTTTTGAGTTTAATGTTACATTAGTTTTGGGTGTACAGTTCACTGATTTGACAAGTTTATGCATTATATTACGCTCACCACAAGTGTAGCTATCATCTGTAGCGTTACATTGTTATTACAATATCACTGACAGTATTTCTTACACTGTGCCTTTTATTCCTAAGACTTATTCACTCCATAACTGGAATCCTGTATCTCCCATTTCCCCTCTTCCATTTTTTTCCACGCCCACCCTCCTCGTCTCTGGTAACCATCAGTTTGTTCTCTATATTCTTAGGTCTGATACTATATGGAAGATATGCTTCCATATCTTGGCTATTATAAATAATGCTGCAATAAACATAGGGGTGCATGTATCTTTTCAAATTAGTATTTTGTTTTCTTTAGATAAATATCCAGTAGTGGAATTACTAGATAATAGGGTAGTTCTATTTTTAGTTTGGTTTAGGAATCTCCATATTTTTTCCCATAGTGGTGGCACCAGATTGCATTCCCACCAACAGTGCACAAGAGTTCACTTCGCCCCACATCCTCACCAACACTGTTAGTTCTTGTCATTTTGATTTTAGCCATCCTAACTCATGGAAGGTAATATATCAGTATGGTTTTGATTTGAAAAATGCTTATCTTAATAACATGTATGGTAATAGGAAGAAAGAAAGTGAACATTATAGTATGTGTGAATTTGGGTGAGAAGTGGAGTTTGTAGGGCTATTTTAATGACTCAGAAAGAAATCTGAGGACACAAAGTAACTGGGGAAAAATAAAAGTATGTAAAGGAAAACTAGATCTCTAAAAACAAATATCCACTCTTGGTCATTTTTGCCTGGACTGTGTGGCAATTCTCATGGCCCTTCTACCTTCTGACTTGTGTATTATATACCACGTCACATGTGGGTTTTCCTCCCTGTATCCTTCTTTCATTATTTCCAGTGAAGCTCAGTGTAAATTCTAGTTACTATAGATGCTTTAATATTCTAAAGAGATCAAATAAATATGAATTCTCAAAAGGACTGTTAAAAGTATCCATGTTTCTATATCACATTTTTAAATAGTGTTGCATTTTTTTCTAGGCTTTCCCCTAAGCAGTGTTTTTCAAATCTGACTCTTATTCCTATAACCAGGGGAGATTTTAAAATGCACTGATATCCACACATCAGTATATTTTTAAAGCACTCCTGGTGATTCAAATGCACAGCTGTGGATGAGAACTACTGCCAAAAATCGACTAAAGCAATTGATTCACTTAGTGGACGTTTCATATATAACTGATGACATGTTCAAAATCAGGCAAGGAAATGATTCGTTAGAATGCTTTCTCTGTATGAACTGGGATAAAAGCGTTTATCATGTATACCTGAAGAGAAAAATAAAATTATCACTTTCCAAAACAAAGATTTCAGAAAGGCATCTTCTTTGAAGATGCAGGGAGTTTGCTTTTTGTTAAAAACAAAACAAAACAAAACAAAAATATGTTTACTTTTAAAGTCAAGGGTTTTCCACTTGTCCTCTTCCTCCTCCATTTCTTCTTCCCCCAGAGCTGCACAGAAGCTAAAAGGCAGTGGTTTATTTTTACTTTTCTATTTGTAGAATTCTTTTAAAAATGACCTGTAAGAAAAGTAGTACTTAGTGTTACAAACCGTTCTTTTAAAAATGCAATAATTGTACTTGAATAACTTTAATTTGGAAAATAGTTTATTTTAAATGTCTTAAATAGGAATTAACTTGATAAATTCAAGTTCAAAAACCCAAAAATATATTTTAAAAGTGGTTATCCAAATGATTATGGCACAGAAACACGTTTCAATATATTTTTCTCTTTCAATTACCACATTATTTTCTGAGGGCTAAGGTTCTATTTTCTCTAGAGTCAAGGTGATTCGATATCTCAATTTGGCCTAGAAAGCTAAAGTCTTTACACCCTGTATTTTAGGGAATGTCCAGGTCAGAGCAGCTTACCTCAGAAATAACTACTGTGTGTATCTTCTTAGTGATATAGCTAAAATGACCTCATTTTGTTCTGGTTCACAATGTAATTCATGATTCCTCATACTTTGTCCACATATTGTTTAGTTTCTCTTCTAGGACTCATTCAGCCCCAAGAGATGAAGGAATGCTCGTTTCCAGAAAATTTTAGGATTTAAAGACACTTCAAATATTCTATTCTTCTATCAAGACCTCATGCTTAACTCAGGAGATAATGACATTTAAGACAAATAGATTCACTTAATCTGCTAACTACTGTTTCAGGAAGCTTCTGTTTCCCTGACTGCATTTCTCTTAGTAGAGTCTTTACTCTCACTTTGTTCTGAACTGTGAAAGTGAAAGAATAGTTCTTATTTAATTGATTTGCTGAGACCTTCACCTTCTGGTGCATTAACCAGGCACCATGAGAAATAAATAAGTGATTACTTATCTTAACAAGTTTACCCATAGAGATTTAGAATCTTTGTCCGATATAGGACCTGGTTCCAAATGCGTGCCAAAATAAGTTGAACTGGATGGTTTATGATTAGCTTCTACTGACTGTTTTGTTTTATTTTTGTTTTTGTTTAATGATTGCTTGATGAGTTTTAATAATGAGCAAACATCTAGGTAAGCAAGACCAACTGCTTTGGGTAACTAGAATTTGTGGATCTCATTTTGACCAGGCTTAACCAGGTACTACTGAAACAGAGATTCAATTGTAAGGAAGAGTCATTGTGAATCTAGGCTTCTCAGGTGTCTATGACTTGGTTTCTCATCCATGAGTATAAAAAGCCATGTTCCATTGGGGTTTCACACTGTATTGGCAAGTGCTGTCAGGCAAGCATCTTCAAACCTACTTCCTCTCTATATTGTTTAGACCATTTTCAGAGTCAAAGGAAGAAACTATGAATAAGATATCCTTTTCAATTCATGTGGATTTTCTCAGAGGCAAAAACTATCCCAGCACCCACGTGATCTCTAGTTAATTAGCTATATAAATTCAGAATATGGTTTAGGTAACAGGCATCAAAACTTCCTCTTAACCTACAGAAAGGAAAAGCAGAACACTGTATAAACCAACAACAACAACAAATATTCCAAGCAATGGTGCCTGTCTATTATATGTTATTCCTTGGTTGAAATAGATAAACAACTTTTTAAAATTATTTCAAATCAAAGACTTAAAAAGAAATTTTTCAGGGATGCCTGTCTGGCTTAGTTGGAAGAACATGAGACTCTTGATCTCAGGGTTGTGAATTTGAGCCACACACTGAGTGTGGAAATTACTTAAATAAATAAGAACTTAAAAATTTTTGTTCATGCATATCTATAATAATCTGGAAATAAATTTTGCTCCAGAAATCAAGAAATAACTGAGAGGATTTGAATTCAAAAATCATTATAAAAACCATAATGAGAAGAAAGAGAGAATAAAATATTATTTTATACCTATTCACCTGGTTTAAACTAAGCACTCTGAGGACACAAAGACTTGCAGTCACTGTGGACAAGAGGTTTCTTGCTGATAAAACTACTTTGGAAAAAACAACTTAGATGTGTATAGTTAGATTGAACAGTATATATACCTTAAGATATGGTCATTTCTTTCCTATATATGCCCAATAAAATCTTTAATATCTGTGTAACTAGAGGCATCCAAAGAACAGGAACCCTGGTTGTTTGAGTGATACACTCCAACCAAAAGAGACACTACTCCAGTATGGAATGGGTAGACAAATTGTTGAAAATCACAGAGGTAAGTATTACACAATAGGGAAAATGAAGAGACCACTTAAATGAATATCACTAACAAATACTGTGTCAAGAAAACAAGTCTCAGGAAACTATTTATGAAGCAATTATATAGAAAGTTCAAATATAAGTAAAATATTATATTTCAGAGGCATATATGTTGATTAAAAAATAAAATGGGCCATGCTAAGCTCCACATTCAAAGTAGGGATTACTTCTAAGAGTGAGG
The DNA here is from genome assembly GCF_022355385.1 of Mustela nigripes. Taxonomy (NCBI): domain Eukaryota; kingdom Metazoa; phylum Chordata; class Mammalia; order Carnivora; family Mustelidae; genus Mustela; species Mustela nigripes. The sequence continues at coordinate 196,323,703 of NC_081558.1, forward strand.
CATAGGTGGAAAAGCACAGATCAACGGAAGTTGTTGTCATTAGCTTGGCCTCTTCTTTGCATTTGTGGATATTCATCCAATCATTGCAATACATCTTTTAGATGCTAAATTAATAATTAATACTCATGCCTGTACCAGTGAAGTCAGTGTGTATTGAATCAAAGGTTTGGTCAATCCAGGTTTTTGTACTCGGTTCCAAAAGGTAGGGGAATTAGGAAAACACATTAAAAAACAAAACAAAAAAAGAACAAACAAACAAAATAAATAAGGGAAGAGAGTTCAAATTAGCCAAGCAGAAATTTGAAGATTAAATAATAAATGAGCAGTGTTCCAGATAGATAGAACATTATTTGACTAAAATACAAAGAACTAAATATCAGCTTTATGTGTCAGATATGGTGCTGTATATGTATATACAGATTAACTCATACACATTACAACTCCCCCTGCCCCCATTTTACCTCAGGAAATGTAGTCAAAGAAAATTCACGTAACTCGGATGTAGCAGAATGTGCACACTTTTCCCAATACACCATCACCAGAAAATGGCTGGTGGATTATGTCATGAAAAAGAAAAAAAAAAATCTTACCCAGAAAACACAACTAAAGAAGAAGGAAAGAATGAATGCTAATATCCAGCAAAATGTGCTGGCTCTCCACAGAGACAACTGAAAATCAGGGAAGAATCTACAATCTTGACCAACCCCTCCTAAAATAATTGAGAGTAATAGAAGAAAAGAGAAAGAGAAGAACATGCCCCTTAACGTTAAATAGATATTGCTGTCACAGGAAGAAGTATACTCCTCAGTGTTTCAAAATCCAAAAGCTTGGAGTCACCAGCCTTTAGGAAAGGACACAGAAAAAGGTACAGAAGCCCCCTTTCTGCCTCCAGGGGCTTGGCTTCTACAAGTCTCAGTTCAGGAACCTGTAGAGACAGATTCTTCAATCTTGTTTAATTTCCACGTTATTTGTGAAATCCTCATGTTCATAGCAGCATTATTCACAAGAGCCAAAAGGTGGAAGCAACCTAAATTTTCATCAGTGGAAAAGTGGATAAACAAAATGTGGTATATGTGAATAACTTAGAATATTATTCAGCCTTTAAAAGGAAGGAATTTTGACATGCGAAAACATGGGTGAATCTTGAAGACATTACACTAAAAAAGTAAATGAGTCACAAAAGGACAAATACATGTGATGAACTTAGAATTGTCAACCTCATAGAGATGGAAGTAGAATAGTGGTTTCCAGGAGCTGGGACAAATGGGGATGGGGAGTTAGTGTTTAACAGGCACAGTACAGAGTTTCAGTTTGGGAAGATGAAGAAAGTTCCTATCTCTGTTTTAGCGCTCAGACAAGTTTTACCTCAAAATGCACATGTATTTCTCTGACCATAATTGGATTCTGACCATAATGAAACCAACACAGTCAAAAAGAATTTTTCAGAACACATCTGTAGTTTAGGCAACTGCCAAGAGTTTAGTTTGATGTAAACCAAGCCAAACTATGAATTTATCAAATCAACTATAAATAAGAGTAATAAACAAGATTTAGTTTTGTTTTTCCTACCTCATGGAAGCTTTGAAATAAATGGGGCAGAAGTTAAACAATATATTAGAAGTTACACACTTCAAAGTACATGATAACTTTACAAACACTATTTTTGTATCTCCATGTATTTATGTGAGATTGTGTGTGTGTGTGTCTCCATAATTTCATTCAAAGTTATTATCTTCACTCTGTAAAATTGCTTGAAAGAGAAATTGTGGTAAACTGGCTATTCTTCCAATTGTTTCACTCCATAACTGTGTTGGATAGGGACAGAAATCAAGAAAACAATGGCAAGCCTTTTGTCATGTAGATATTTTTTCCCTAACTACTATTCACCTATCTGAATAAAATGCAGACAAAAGCTGAAGAGATCAGTCTTTTTGAGGATAGAAAGTAATCCTTTCTGCCTCCAAATAAAATTGAATTATAATAATCTTCTTATCTTTCTGGGTATCCATGTTGTTTAAAGATTGGAAGTTAAATTTTTTAAATGTGGGCAGAAATTTGTATCTAGCACATGACATTTTCACTATAATAGTCATCCCTATTGTAATGCTAGTAAAGTCCAATCAATGATAAATGTCAAAATCATAAATGACTAAACTGTGTTCTGTGTAAGCATTGAAAACATGGAGAAAAATCTATTTTGGAGTGGTAAAAAAAAGAAAAGAAAGGAAAAATTATGATGGCTGTTCTCTAGGGAGTACTCTCTAAAAATAAATGGCAAAAGGTGTACTTGAAAGGGCTAAATTTAAAAAGAGTAGAAAAAAATGGAATATTTTCATTTGTTTTCAACTTTTTTTTCAACCAGTGTTTTACTGAGTAAGATTAATAGTACCATTTAAAATTACAGTAAGACTCTCATAAGGAGATGTGACAGTAGGAATGCTTAAATGAGAGTAAAGTAAAATAAAATGAAATTGAATGCTTCTCAGGAAACAGAGGGGTTTGGGGGAGTGAGGAGAAGGGATAGGGTGGCTGGGTTATGGACATTGGGGAGGGTATATGCTATGGTGAGTGCTGTGAATGGTGTAAGACTGATGATTCACAGATCTGTACCCCTGAAGCAAATAATACATTAAATGTTAATAAAAATAATAATTAAAAAAAGAAATTGAACGTTAAGCAAAGGTTATCAAAACTAGTTTGAGAACTTCTATGTGTCAAGAACTTTAAATTTAGTACCATAGTTAACATTCACTTCAGTATTCTCCTATAGCTATTATTACCCCCCTTTTCAAACTAACAACAGCAGGAAGAAAAAAAAAAAGGAAAGAAAACAGTTCTGTACTTTGCAAAAGCTGTATAACTTACAACACTAAGGCCAAGTGCTTGCTTATTCATTTCCACTCATCTCTGCTCCCGGATAAATGAGGTAAAGAACATGGCAGCATCTGTATTTGATGAAGTCGTGTTTGGCTGTGATACTGAGTTCAACCGGCAAAAGTGGGAGGGCAAAAAAATGTGTAATAAACTAAGAGATTTTTGGAAGACTGGTCAAAGGTCTCTGGATTTGTTGAATTTTTAGCCTTGGCTAGATTGTGGCTGAGCAAGCACTAATGCACGGAAGTTCAGTTGAGGTTAAAAAGGATCTTATGGGGCGCCATCAGGGGAGCTTAAAGGCACAATTCCTCTAAGAACCTGTGTGACTAAGAACTTGAATTCATACAGTCAGCTGGCAAAAAGAACTTTTAGAAATGTGTTGGGGGAAGTACAATTAGGTCACTTCGGGATTGTGAAGTTACAAAAGGCAAAGATGCTGTTCCAGGGAACTGCCCTCTCTAGGTCATGTTGACCTTCAGGCTCAGGGGCCCTCATTATGGGTATGCACTGAGAACACATTCGAGTAGTCTGCTGCAGAAGAGTATAAGGAAAACCAGCTCCTCTCAATTTTTTACCGAGTCATTAGAGAAACTGGGTGATTGCAAAATATGATAGAAAACATAATTCTAATACAAAGTTAGACATTTTAAATTAAAAAGTTTCTAAAGAAATAGAGTAGATTCGAGGTTATTGGCAGTATGAAGGCGTGGTTGACACAGAGATGTGGGGCCCAGATGCCCCTTTAAGGAAGCACTTGCTGCCAATTCTGGAAGTCACTCAATAGATAGACTCCAGCTGTCAGTTCCTTTAAGGACCTTATCTCTGTTGCAGAAAGCTAACTGTCCAAGGCCTTATCCGTTCTGAACAACCTGCATTTAGTGACTTTTCAAGTAGCGGGTATAAAGGATTGCAATGTCAGCTCAATGTGGGCACCTTGACAAGCAGTCTTCACCCCAGAGCTTCCCATGGGACGCGCCTAGGCTTTTTTAAGCCTGTAAATCAGTTTTGCTACTTCTCTTGCCAAATCCTGAGTCAGCATCCTTCTCTTCACAGGTGTTGATTCTTATTAAATATTTTGCACCCCAAACTCCATCTGAAAATCTGCCTCTGGAAAATCCAACTTGTAAGTTCAAGGTTAGTAGATCACATAATGTGCTTCCTGAAAGGAAAAAGAGAGAGAGGAACATTTAACCATTAATGATACACATGATTTCAGGAAAAAGTTAACCTTGGAAAAATAGCAATTGAAGACGCACTGATTTATGAAAATGTGAGCAAATGTCTGGCCTTCTTCTGTAATAGAAACATCAAGACCGGAGGAAGACCAAAAGTCAATCTCAAATCTGTCATTTCAGCTGCATGGCCTTGAAGAAGTCTCTTATCTCACTGAGATCCAGTTTCTTCTTTGGTAGAATAGTCCTTTACTTAAGTAATCAGACTACTTTGCTTTTTTTTTTTTTTCCCCTTGAAGTTACCTCTTCTGTTCAGATAGCCTTTGTTCATTGTATTAGAATGTCCCAGCAAATAGAAAAATGATTCATACTCAATAATGATTGAGATGAATTGTACAGAAGATATGACTTATTAAATCAACTTATCAATACTTCTGCTGTTCTGAAAATAAACTTCTCCCTAAATTTCTCAACTTCAACTGAAATAATTTTGATATTTTTGTTGAAGGACTTCTTGTGTATAAAAGAACTTTTTCCTTCTAATGTAATTTAGGTCATTGAAACAGATAATGGTATGTCTAAATAGAGATTATTTAGATGCCACAGAAAATATTATTTATCTCAGTGCAAAACTACTGAAAATCTCACAAGGCTTCTTCTTTTCAGAAGCGTCATCCACAGTAGGAGGACTCTTTCAAGCTTCCTGAATAAACTGACAATTCTCTTCTTTGTCCATCCAGTGTATGTATGTATGCCTATTTCTTAAAGGGTCCATAAAATGCATAATATTTCATTGCTTTCCTATCTGTTTCTCTTTGCTATGTATTCTCCCAGACTATGGGATCTTCAAAGCAATGACTACTTGTCCTGTATATACCCATTAGATTTCAAGTGTTTGACATATATTATTAAAAAGAGAGAGAGAGAGAGAGAGATAGGTAATGGTAAATTGGTTATGAATGAGTTATGTATATCCTATAGTCCAACATGTAGCTTGTAGCTGAGCTTCTTCACAAAGTCCTTTAAAAGTTCATTAAAAAGATGGGGAGGGAGAAGATGGAGAATTACCCCCTTTCCATACTCCAGCCACAAAAGAATGGTTAAAAATGGTTAAACTATGTAAACTGGTACAAGAGCATAGGATTATTGCATATTTGTGCACAAATTCTAATCCTATGAAATTTTCTGAACCTTAAGGACTTTGTCTTTACAATGGGTTTAGCGAACTTTGACCCACAGTTTTTATTTATTTATTTATTTTTAAAGATTTTATTTGTTTGTCTAAAAGATAGAGCACAAACAGGGGGAGTGGTAGGCGGAGGAAGAAGCAGGCTCCCGGAGGGAGCCAGATGGGGGACTCTCTCAGGATCGTGGGATTATGACCTGATCAAAGGCAGATGCTTCACTGACTGGACCACCCAGGCATTCCTCACAAAATAGTTTTAAAGAATGTTATATTTACACATGCAAAGTCCTAATATAATGTCTAGCATACAATCAGTATTCCATGGCAATTATTTCTCTTCTCATCCAAAAAATTAAATAAATAAACTGACTCACCTGATGAGTTTTCTCTATATCACGAGATGTTCGTAGCTATGAAGATCACGTTTGCAAAAGAATCTTGGATTCTAGATAGTAACTCCTACATAGAAGTGTTTTGGCTCTCAGAATCTTAGGCAATTTTTTGAAACTCTGTTGTTTGTCACACCATAGAAGCTAGCACCTGGACTTCTTCCATGCAGCACAAACATAGATATTATAGTCAAAACTTATAAAAGAAAAAGTTCTTCTCTCACTGTACTATTTTCCAATCTCTGCTTATTTTTAACTCCTGCCAACAAAATGGTTAACAAGCATGCCACCACAAGTTTAGAACTTAATTCAGAAATAATTGTCTTCAAAATTTCATATCCTCTCACTATGCATTCTTTGTGTCTTCTGTTCAAAATAATACATCTTTAAAGTTGTCATAATAAGATTGACTTTGTAGGAATTTGTGAGAACTAATGAGCCAATGAGTTTAAAGTTCTAATAAAATGATAGGTTAGTACATTTCATCTCTATCCTTGAATACTATGGTACTGTCACTAGGAATCTTACTAATGATATTATTTATTTACCCTTCTCAATCTTTGAGACAGATAAATTATATATAGTCTACATACTGGCATAGGGAAAAACCATAGTGTAAGAGTAACACAAAATGTTATTTAAAAGAAAATATCTAGATTCATATGAGCTATTTCTGTGAGACAATTTCATGTTACCCTCTTGTCCCATTCTTGTACCCAAATATTTGTTAGTTCAAGTATAATGAAATGCATAATTATATGATATGGCTTTACCTCCCAATTTATATAATTCAACAAAAATCTGGAACATATCCCCCAAATGTGACCTAAATAGTCCATGAACTAAGGTTCTGATGACCACCTGGCAGGGATATTGTGCTGAAAATTTCTACAGCATCATGAGTTGAAACTAAGTGAAATCTTCAAAGAACATTTTTTTGTCTCCTGGCTAGTCAAAAGCTTTTGTGACATTGTAGATCACAAAATACATTTTTTTAAGACCTTATTTATTTTATTTGAGAGAGAGAGGAAGAGCAGTGGGGAGGGACAGAGGGAGAGAATATCAAGCAGATTTCAAGCTGAGCATGGAGCCAGATGCAGGACTCAATCTAATCACCCTGAGATCATGACCTGAGTTGAACCAAGAGTCAGACGCTTGATGAACTGAGCCACCCAGTCACCCCACAAAATACATTTTAAATACTTAAAATACACTAACACATTATAGAATATGTAGAAGCTCTTGACATAATTAGGCTTGGTAATATTAACCAACAAATCAGTTAACAAGGAGACTCATAAGGCAGATGCATATGCTATCTATCTAGTTAGTAACTATATTCATTTACTGTCTGAAGCTTTTAAATGGTACCAAGGTTATACAATCTTTCTTTAATAAATCACATATTTATTATATTGATTAAATTTTTAAATAAGAAATTAAAAAATGGGAAATAACTAAAAAGCAAGGATTTTTTAAAACATCTGGACAGTCAGTAAATTTAACAGTTGCCTCATCTAATTCTAACATGACAACTGACTAAATGACTCGCCTTTTCCAAGTTAACTATTTATTTTAATTTTAATAGATTAAAATAAATAACTATTTACAAACATTTATTAAATTATTTATTTAAATTAAATTAATAATAACAAGAACAGGACATTGAAAATGTGGATTAATCCTAATGGCTACTTTTAGTGCCACCTATTTGAGAGAGCTTTCAATAGCAAGTAATACATCTTGTGTCACATCTACATGGGGGATTTGTTAAAAAAAAATTTGTACATAAGAAGTACTCTCGATTTCTTTTAGGTTAGATTTCTTTTTGTTCTTTTGTTAGATGTGAATTCCATAATTTTATTTTGACATAATGACTCAATTCATAGTTGGAATGATGTTCCCAAAAATAAGGCTTCAGAAAGGACAATTTTTTCCCCATAGCAGTAAATAAAAATTTTTTAAAAGTGAATAGTGAAGCCACCCTCTCTAAAAGTTTCTTCTCTGAGAAGATACAGAACTGATGCTTATAACTTCATTTTAGTATTCACAGTCATTCCACCTGGTAGCCATGATCTCCAGAACACAGATGAGGAAACTAAAGACTTATGCTCAAAGATCCCTTAAAATAATTTGTAGAAAGATTATTATAAAGTAAATGGAATATTTTGAGTGACTTTGTGGAATATAAGGACAGTAAATTAAAAGAGAGAGAGAAAGAGAGTAAATTTCCTCTTTAAGCCCATGGTCTCTGCTCTTGAGATGTTCTTTCTTACATTCAGTTCTCTCTGCCTTTTATCTCTGAATGACAAATGACCCTCCAAGTCCCATACTTCCTTCAATTTCTACAACCTTCATACCAGCTAAGATACACTACTTGGGTTAGATTATAAATATATCTTTATTCATGCAATACACACTGATTTTTTTTTCAGAAGTGGTTGCCATTTTTTGAGTATTATATACACTTTAATTCCTCTAAATTGCACATTTAAGACTTTTTTTAAAAAAGATTTTATTTATTTATTTGACATATAGGATCACAGCTAGGCAGAGAGGCAGGCAGAGAGAGAGGAGGAAGCCGGCTCCCAGCCAAGCAGAGAGTCTGATGCCGGACTCGATCCCAGAACCCTGAGATCATGACCTGTGCTGAAGGCAGAGGCTTAACCTGCTGAGCCACGCAGGTGCCCCAAGACATTTTGATAAAGAAATTCAAAGGCATACACTCAAAAGTAAAAATTATAAATCTATGCTACAAAGTTTAATATGCAAAGCCTACATTTAATAATTACAGTTTCAATCTAAGGATGTGTCACTTGTAGAGTACAACTGAACAGCCTTAAAGGATAGAGTGGTTTACCAAGAAAAGCATAAGATTGATTATGAAACTTTTTGGATTCTCTTCCTAGCTCTGTTGTTGCTTGACTTTGGCAAGATCGAAAATACAGTCAACTTTCACTTACTTCATGCATATGAACTAAATTAAATGATTCCATCCCACCCATATGGTGGACTTTCTGCACAGATGCAGCTAGTATTACATGCTGAGCAAAATCCCAGCTGTAAACTGAAAACGGTGCTTTCATTTATTTTCTTTTGTTTTTAGTTTTTTGAAAAGAAGCTTAAGAAGCAAATGAAAAACACAAAACAGAACCAGAGTACTGGCAAGGTCCAGAATTTAATGATGAAAGATAGAAAGGGCTGGAAACAAAACAGAAAAAATACACATTTAAAATGTAAAGCATGTATAAATGGGGGAAACTCACATTATTTGCAAGGATCTTAAAATGTATATTCTTAAAAAAAAAAAAAGAAAAAAGATATCCTGCAAAAGAAAGATTCAGAAACCCCAAATGTCCTCCAAAATTCTATTGAAGAAAATATGTTGTGAGAGAAAATCTTGCACTCCATTTTCTTTCAAGGAATATAAAAGTCTGAAAGCAGGGTAGGGAATCTCTGGTACCTCAAATGTGTATCAGTTAATATTCAATTAAGGCCATGGGCAATTGTCAGCTTTAATATTAAGTTCTAAAAGTGGTGGGTAAAGATAAAATCAACTCTTTACTGTAACTCAAGGCTTTAGCTATTCTTACAAGGAATTTCTGTATTCTTTGGTTCCAGATCTCTATATGTGTTACCGTAGAAAACCACTTTTACAATTCTTCAGGCTAAAAGCCAACCTGAAAATCTGGAAGGATTAAGCATAGTCATGTGTGTGTATATAATAGGCAGAGACAGAAAGATGTGCCTGAATATGCATGTGCATTTTATAAAATGATGCACATAAAAACTCTAGCATCGGTATCACTATTCCAATAAAACCCCTTCTTCAGCCAGGTATTCCGTGCTCTCACTGGCATGATTCATTTTATCTCTGTCTCCATGTCTATCTTTATCTCTGTCATTTCTGTTTCTTTTCTTAGCAGAAGCCTTGTTTATAGGCCTAGAGTAATTCATAGTAATGGCAAATAGCCTGGCCTCCAGATCTTTAAGTAATTTATTTACCTTGAGACATTTCATCACCTTATAATCATGCAACTTGGATGAAATGAATAACATTTCAGAAAAGTTCATATTTCTCCTGAGTTCAGCTCCAAACTTCATTATAATAGTACATAGTAAAGATTAGGCAAAATTAATATCAGCAACAAAAAAAGTATGAACTTTGTTGTTTATTCATTTGGGTGTCATATATAATTCTATTTACCTAAAATAGGCCTTTAGTATCATATGATATAGCTTGCCATTTCCTTCCTACAAAAAATTTTAACTCTATCCAAATGGCCCACATTTGAGAGTAAAAAATCTTAATATTCTCGCAAATGTCCAGGATCCTCATGTCAAATAACAAACATTAGAAGTACATAAATTATATATAGAAAATCTTGTTCAAACAAAAATTCTGCTATATTTAGCTACACCTTAGCCACAAGCAGAGACTAAAAATATATTCAAAGTTAATAAAGGAATGCTATCACTGAATTGCACTGAGCATACGTAAGTAAAATAGTATCAGAAGTTGTAAACATTACCGTCCTGGTTTTCTATCACTGTGTAGATAACCACCTCAAAAGTTATGGCTTTACAACAACAGGTATTTACTTTGTTCACAGATCTCCAGTTCTCCAAGGCTAAGGTGGGATGGCTCTTCTTTACTGTACTAAGCAATAGTGGGGTGGCTAGACTTCCAGGATCATTTGTTCATATGGCTGCTGACCGAGCCACAGCTGCTGACCATGGATCTCAGCTTCTTCTTTGATGGCTATCTCCTTGAAGCTACTTGGGGTTCTTGTTAGGATATGGCTGGATTTAAGAGAGTTATTTCCAAAAGACATGAAGTGGGAATTGTCAGTTTCCTAAAGCCTAAGCCTAGAAGCTGTCAGCATTATTCTGATATATGAGCTATCTGTCAACGCAGTCATACAAACCTCCCACATTCAAGGAGAAGGAACATCAACTGCACCTCTGGGTAGAAAAGTGTCAAAGAATTTATGGTCAGCTTTAATTTTCCACAAACTAACAAAACTGCACAATGCAGGTTATATGGAAAACCAGTGAGCCAAATTTGAAATGTCCACTAATTTCAGACATTTATTCTTCAAACTGTGTCCCTCATTAGTGCACTCCAAATTTATGTGAGTGTAACATTTTTTAAGTGTCTCCAAAGTACACAAGCATATTGTGAATAATTGACTTTGGATAAATTCAACAATTTTTGACTATCTTAGAGATATTTTATATATAAGACTATGCAGTTTATCTTCTCTGTATATCCCTCACTATTTTGTTAATAAAAATTCAATTAAATATAGCCAATATAGTTATGATTGACCTATTAAATTATGGCTAAATTACTTAGTACTTTGATAACTATGGGTTTCTGGCACCTAACATTCACATAGTTATAAATGTTATAATTTTTATTTACTAATATTAGAACTTATAACTGTTATAATAATCATCTCTTTTAAGTACTTTAGGCCATCCTAGACTGTCACATTCTTAATGTGTCCTTCTTAGGCTAATAAATCAAAAGAAAATCCAAAGCAGAATGCAATTAATGTGTAGTTCTTACCCAGTAAGACTCAAAGCTAACCATTATCATTGCTTCTAAAATTTAGAGCATATGTTTCTTTAAATTGTTTATGAAAGAAGTGTAATAATTTTAGACTGACATCTGAATATCAAAATCCTGTGGTATGCCATAAAAAGGGCCATCTTAAGTCTAAATGGGACAGAAAGAATCATTTCACTGAAGAATGAAACTCTTCAGCAGAGAGGAGAAGCAAAAGCAGAGAGGCATTGCTTTTTAGTAGAGCCTTAGGGAAGAGAAGCAGAAGCAGACAGGCATTGTTTTTTAGCTGAAAGTTATAAAAGGCAGTAAGCTCATCATTTTTCTGACCTGTTTAATTTTTCATTCTACGTGGAATCTATCATTCAACAAGAAAGTTCACCCCCGTCTCAAGAAGGCACTTGGAAAGCACCAGGAGCTGTTTCTTACACATACATTCTCCTCTTGCATATCCTTTATATTTCTTATTTGCCAGGACGGTGGTAAACCAAAGTGACAGCAACTTTAGCTGAGTCTGAGTTGTCATTCTTGCCAGTCTTTGAGCCCTGATTAGGCTTTGTCGTCTAGCTCACAACTGACACAGCTGTCAAAGACAAATATTCCGATTCTAAAAAGAATCTGATGCTGTGAAAAACAAGAGAACTTCAGAGGTCATATTTTAATAATCAAAGGGAAAATATTTCCTCTGGTCTCAAGACTACCTCTGAAATATGTTTCCTTCAGCACATACAAAAAATAATATACTTACTTGAATGATCAACTCGAATCTTTAAACTGGAAGAAATCCTCAATACTAGCAATTATTACACACATTACAAATGAGGAAACTACTGAGAATTGTAGGACCTTGCATTAGCTATACAATTCTTTAGCAGCAGAGCAAGAATTGAGACCTAAGTTTCTAGGCCTCCAGTTTAGAGCTTTTTAGATGGTTATCAGAAGTCGGTATTTTCTACTAAAATATGTTATCAGTATAAATGATGTGACAGGCTATTTTAAATCTTTATTGTATTAGAAAGTGTATAAGGAAGTATCTTTGTCAATTACTAATATTACCCTGAAAAAACAGGAAAATTGCAAAAGGAAGCATGGACCAGCTATCTGGTTAAAATTATAGACAGAACGCTGTGTTTCTTCCACTGAGACATACAAATGCTGAATATAATTTATGAACACTATGTAAAATATGTAATATATTTAGAAATGGAGAGAGACAGAGATGCTTGAAATTGACAAAGGTAATGTTCATATTACCTAGTAAGAAATGAGGAAAAGGGGCAGAAGCTATGTGACATGTGTATAAGGTGACATGTTTTGCCTGGGATGTCCTAGGGTATTGCCTGTTGTACCATAACCAATAGCACCACCTAGAAAGTGATGGTGGATATAAGGCCACAGACCAGGACAAAACCAAAAGAAATCATCCTATCTATGAATAGAGAAAGAGACTGCTGACTATTACCAGAGAGCTGAACTGACAGCTTATAAATTGAAAGAGTGTCATTTGTGGCTGAACAGAAAACCTAAGCCTGAACACCAGAGTTTCTGGTGACACATCTCCTGTTTAAAAAACCCAACATAAAAATTGTTCCAACAGCAAGTGTTTCATTAGGAACTTGTATCAGTCTTGATGCTACCAGGAAAACAATGTGACTTTAATGAAATAATTGGTTTAATAAGTGCATTGAAATTACATGTTGTAGGGACAGAGAGCTGCAATCAGAGGAAATGTCACCCAATACAAGGCCATTGAAGATGGGAGGGAAGGAAAGCAAACATCAAAATCTTCATCGTGAGCTCTCAATCAGTTGGTTCCTAAGACCTGGCCTGATTGTGGAAAGCTCTTCTTGACCATTTCATCAACAGCACCAAAAAGGGGACTTCTTGCATTCTTGCTGAGAAATTCCTGTGACTTTTCAGTCTAGCCATACTATGCAAGAAAATAACTTCTCAATATTACATGAGCTTTCTTATTGGTAAACTATAATTCAGGGATTCTAGAACAAGTAGTTCCCTGCTTCTGCTCTGTAATGAAGAGGAAACTTCAAAAAGGGCATGCAGTTGATGCTCATTTAACACTGGACAATCGGCACAGGCCCCAGGAGAGTTGAACGTGCTCCAGTCCCCCATAGATCCTTTTATAGCCCAGGAAACATGAGAATCCTTCTGAAAACAATACTTTTATTTAAAGAAAGGGTCACACAGAATGGCAAAAAGCATGTAAATGAATCTTTTACTCTGAAAGTTGGGAGAATAAAAAGGGAAATCCATAGCTAGAATCTAGAGATTTGGGACAATCTGAAATTTATTTTACATTACAGTTAAATTATTCAGAGAGATTAAAAGAGAGAGAGAGAGAGTTCATAATGGACCTAGGATATTTTAAAATATTGGTGCTTAAATTAAAAAGTGATGTAATAGAGAGCTAATTAGTTAACTGTCATTTAATTGATTATTTGTTCAATAGATCTGAGGGAAATACCAAGAATATATCATAGTGAGTTTAAAGATGAATACTGAGCTAAGCAGACAGGATAGGAATTGGATATATGTCTTTAAAGGAGCACTAGAAATTGGGGGAAAGAGATAAAGAAAAAAGACTATACTTAAATAGGAAGTAAATTAATTTTTATTCTGGAAATATAGAAAGATATTCTCTGAAACTGAAAGACCACAATAAGTTCTGAGTAGGGAAAGTAATCTCGACTCTGAAAACAGCAAGAACAGAGAAATTCCTTTTATATCTATAGGTATATTGAATAATTGGATAATTTTAAGATATATATAAAAGTCCCTTCCAAGTCTATTGACTAGCAATTACATCATAATCAAATAGTATTTTTAGCCTTAGTTTACTCATTTAGAAAGTAGGAAGAGTACCATCAATTCCACCTACATCAGTGAGATATGCTCAATAAAATAGAAGGCTTACTATCTTGAAGTTAAGAAATTGTAGAGGAATATGTAGATATGAGCTGTTTATCTCCATCACTGATTTGCAACCTTAACGAGGCATTATTTATCTTTCATTCATTTAATCATTGCTCCAAATATCAAAATGTTTATCCGTATGAAAAAAATTAAATTGGGAAAAGTGTTGGAATAGGATGACAGTTACTTAGGGAAGAAAGTTTAAGACAGTAGGTGAATTACAATTTGTTTAAAATTTTCATTTCCACTAAAGCATCATAACTGTATTTAAATGATGCCATTAAGTGGATTAAAATGCTCTATGAAAGGCAAGTTCAAGATCAGAAACTGCTTTCAAGTATGAGAATTACCAGTGATGAAGACTGATGGTTTCAGGTTATCCTGACCTTCTTAGAATTACATCTAAACAGACAAGTCCTCCAGCTTTGGAGATACTACATTAAATTGTCACTTTTCAAGATCGAACCGAGTTATATGGAGATGAATATGTATAATATTAACTGTATTAATCTAAGCATTTACTAATGGTTTTATTTAAAGAAAGAATGATGAATTGGAAATTAAACATAAATCTTCCTGCTACATTCAAGTACTTACATAAGCCATCTTAAGTCTCCAGGACCTGGTATTTAGCAGTAAATCAATAAATAAAATAAGTAGTAGTAAATGGTAAAGTATTCTTTTTTAAAAATAGAAGATGGAAAGATAAATTGGTTTCAGTTTTACTTTTGCTTTTTTACAACGCATACTGCAAAGTGAAACCTCAAAGATATTTTGTGAAATAGAGTATATAGTATTTATAGAAAATAATTCAGAAAAATAATCAGTGTATAAAATATAACATTTCCTCAAAGAACAGATTCCTTTAAAACCAAATTATTTTATTCAAACATAGAATGGATCTTCATAATGAAAACAGCTGTCAATATAAGTTGGGCTTTTTTTAATGGAAAGGACTTAGTACCTTTTTCCCCAAAGAAGTTAAAATAAATTGGGGCCACCTTAATCAAGGTTATGACTTCCTTGAGGCTTATCTTCTGACAGAATCATTTTCTACAATCATTTTCTTTTCTGTTAGCAACTATTGTCTGGGGCTTTTCTGCTTCCATCACAGTTCCCTGTCTGTAAGTCCAAGGGGGGGAAAAAAAAGAAAGAAAGAAAGAAAAAAGATCTGATACCCTATTATTTGCACTTTTTTTTTTAATAATCTAAACTCAATTAGAATTGATCCACAATTAAGGATAAATTCATGGTAACTACTAGATTTCTGGATTATAAGTGGCAGTCTAATTAGAGTGAGCCTTAACAATGATGCCTGACTTCAGTTGGCAAGCAGTGAGAATGGGGGACTGGAGAGTAGAGAGGAAGGCAAACCTGAGAGCTGGTTATCATGCAAAAAGAATGACAATTTCTCCTAGCCTGGACATCCCACCCAGCAGCAGGGCTAATGTGCCTCTCCTCCCACTACAAACAGCACAAAGCAATCAGTTTTCCTAGCTCTTAAAAGATTTGCTCAAAAATAAGCAATATTCAATGCTGATTTTCTAAAATACCACCAAAATAAGTTATGAGACCAATCTGGATTCGTTTCTTACCATGTTAAAGACCATCACCCGGACAGAAGCTGAAAAGCACTTAATGAGATTTTAGTCCGGTATAATGTGGATCATTCAGTGTGGAGGCTTAGTTACAACTGGGTAGAACCAAACAAAATTGGTTAGGATTGTGCACCCAGGGAGGAGAGAATTTTGAGGTGAGTACTACAAAAGGTCTTCACATCCAAGGAGATCCAAGAAGGAAAAATGAAATTATTTGCAATTTTCACCTTCGGGGGCAAGAGTTTTCTGCAATACTAAAATTAAGTCCATGAAGTCAGTGGAGGAGCAAAGACATATTAATGTAGACAGTAAGCTGTGTGAATGCAGTCCCCATTCTCAGCAGGGAATCCCAACAAAACAATATCAAGACTGATGAAGCAAAACAGGAAAGCAGACACCAGAACAGAGAAACAGCAGGCTCAACGAAGAGAAACGTTTTAACACAAAGAAACAAAACTATAAGATAGGATTTAAAGAAAGGCTTTAGGCATACATACACATACGAATTGAGTAACACCACAAACTAAAAATTAAAAAAAAAAAAAAAAACCTTCAATATGTAGACTAAATTGCAAAATGGGTACGGCTGAAAAGTTAATAAGCAGGTGGAGTCCACATTGAGGATTGCTCTCAAAAGGAAAAGGGGTTGTCATGTATAAAGAAAGAGGTAAGCGCTGCCTGGGTGGCTCAGTGGGTTGAACCTCTGCCTTCAGCTCAGGTCATGATCTCAGGGTCCTGGGATCAAGTCCCGCATTGGGCTCTCTGCTAGGCGGGGAGCCTGCTTCCTCCTCTCTCTCTCTCTCTCTTTTTCTCTCTCTCTACTTGTCAAATAAAGAAAAATCTTAAAAAAAAAAGAAAAAGGAAAGAAAGAGGTAAGCCACTTAAGAAAATCACGTAAGTTCCAACATCCAAACTGAAGGAGCACCAGAAAGAGGAAACAGAGAATATTGAGAAATCAATGATATAAAAATCAGTTTCACCTGAAATGTCTCCAGATAGAATTAACTCTGCATTTCCATTCTGATGAAATATTTTAAGAGATTTATTTACTTATTTATTTATTAGAGAGAGAATATGGAAGGAGTGGATGGGCAGAGGGAGAGACTCCTCAAGCAGATTCCCTGCTGAGCACAGATCCCAGTGCAAGGCTCAACCTCAAGACCTGAAATCATGACCTGAGTGGAAACCAAGAGTTGGAGACTTACCTAACTGAGCCACCAGGCACCCCTGAAATATTTTGCTTTTAATATGAAATAAAAAGAAAACGTTTATGCTTCACAAAGCAAGGTTATGCTACTATAAAGCGGGAAAATATTTGAGCTGCTGAGGAGCCCATGAAATCACTTCTACAGTTCTAGAAAGTGCCTGTTGTTTAGGCACTGTGCAGTATCGTGTGTCAGAGATGGTCTACCCTGGGATGGAGGCCTGTTTTTCTTCAGCATTCCCTTGAAGCCATGATGGCTGGGAAGTTCTTCATATCTGAGTGACCATGAGTGACCAGAAGTTTTTATGATGAAAAGTTTATAACTTTCTTACATTGCTTGGAATCTCTCTTACAACTAGCATAGAGTAGACTGATGGTGGGTCACTTGTCTCCAAACTAGTTAGCTTCTTTGATTAAATCCCAATCCAGTCATGGATCATTTTCTGAGTCATTTGGTGGAATTATTTTAGCTAAATTTATAACAATTTCCTGCCAACATCCATGTTTGCTATTATCACAAAATAATTGTTCCATACCTTTTATTTCTGCATTTGGATGTAAAATTCCTGGAAAAGGGTGCTATCAAAATGAATGCATTTTATTAAGAAAGGTATTCTTGTTCATTCAGAATGGTTATTCAGAAAAATAAGTGCCACCTGTCAACTGCTCATCACAAATGACACAAGGTAGTTATAATGTTATTGTGGGCCAGGAGCCACAATTTAATCTTTGAGCAGCTAAAGAAAATGCTTCCTGAAATCATGTTGTTGTTGTTTTTTTTTAAGATTTTATTTATTTATTTGACAGACAGAGATCACAAGTAGGCAGAGAAGCAGGCAGAGAGCGAGGGGGAAGCAGGCTCCCCACTGAGCAGAGAGCCTGACATGGGGCTCCATTCCAGGACCCTGGGATCATGACCTGAGCTGAAGGCAGAGGCTTTAACCCACTGAGCCACCCAGGCGCCTCTGAAATCATGTTTTATTATGAGCTGCATTCTCTTTTTAGATTCATAAAGATTGTTAGCTATGTTCACAGAAAAAAGAGAAGCATCCTGCCTTGCTCCAGGACCCACCATGAAAGCCAGGCTTAAATGACACCTGCTAATTTTGATCTGAATGAAAGCCTCTCATTTTATTCATTTTATTTTTCAGTACTAACATAACACCCCTCTTCATACACTTTATCATAGAAGCTACCTACTAAGGGAATGAAGGTGTTGTGTTTCCACTTTCTCTTCATAGTCAAAAAACAAACAAACAAACAAACAAACAAAAAAACAAATGTGGATTTAGTAAGCAGAGACTTGATTGGAAAGGATTATTCCAAGGGTGGAAAGGATTATTCCAAGGGTAAAAAGGACTCGTGCAAGAGCAGAGGGGAAGAATTGCAATAATGAGAACACTCTGATCATAAGATCTTAGAGTGTCTCAAGGATTATAGGCAAAGAGAATTGTTCTGTTCTAGAGAAGGGTGAACAGGGCTAAAAGGAACCGTGTGGAGGAAGCGGGATGAAAGAGAAGCAGAATTGGGCGGGAGATCAGAGAATGTTTTAGTCTGAGGCCAGCCTATTCTCAGGAAGAGTGGTTAAGAAGTTGCATGCCGGCCAAAGTTAGGGACCTGGGGAAGAAGAGAAGCTTTGCCCCAAATTGTTTTGTTCTGTTTTGTTTTGCTTTAACAAGCATTTTATTCTGATTGACCAGTGGGGACAAGTAGTTCACCCGGTGATGTATGAACCCACGAATAAGAATTTGAAGAGTTTGTGTCTGGTTTTGTCATAAGAAAACAAGGGAAACATCCATGAACTTTATCTAAGTCATGTGGGGAAGGGTGACTTATTACAGTTGGCTTCTTTTCAGAACACAAAAGTGTGTGTGTGTGTGTGTGTGTGTGTGTGTGTAGGGAGGATTGTCATCATAAAGGACATTGTAGACAGGAGCCAGAGATGCCTAAAAATATGTTTAAAAACTTCAAAGCACAATTCTGTAAAATCTCTTGCAGCCATTCAGTGAGGATAGAAATAAAGCATTTAGGAGTTCTCTGAGTAAAGAAGGGTTGAACATAGCTTTCATCTGCCTGTTGCATTTCTTGTTTGCCCCTAATAGGCACATGTAAACATGCAAAAACATTAGAACAGTGTCTGTTAGTGTTTAAACACCTTAAAAGTGTAAGACTTCTATCTCTAAAATTGGTAATGTTTCTATAGATTACCAATGATATGAGCTTTATCAACACAAAATGGAATGTTCACATTTTATTTTATCTTAAAGAATACCTAAAATAAGTGACCTGGGCTTCCCGTTTCTCACTTGAAATGTAGCAAATGAGTAGATAATTATTCCCAAGTTAAATATAGAATGTAGCTCTTAAAATAGTTATAGAATACAGAATATTATTATTCTGTAACAAAAAACACCAAGTTCTAAACTGTAGATTTTAAGTGGGGTCTATCTTCTAATCCCGAGTCTGCTGTTTACAGAATTAATCTTGTCACTTTGGTAAGTTATTAAGTCCTCTGTGCCTTATTTCCTCCAGCTATAAATTGATTTCACCAATGTCCACCAAAATTAAATGGAATAGGTATATGAAATTAATTCGCTGTATGTGGACTATAGTGCCAATTTAAAAAAAAATAAGGGGAAATTTTTTTAACATATATTGTGCAATGATTATGTTGTGCAATGATTACCACAATAATTTTCAGTTATCATTTACCAACTTAAACACATTAGGGGGAAAAAAGCAAAGAAAAAATTTCCTTTTTCCTTGTGATGAGACCTCTTTGGATTTACTCTCTTGAAACCTATCCCTATATATCATGCAGCAGTGCTAACAATAATTGTCATGTACATTTTATCCCTAATACTTATTATTTATCTTACATCTGGAAGTTTGTACCATATCATCACCTTTTTCCAGTTCCCCTTTCCAAACCCCTGCGGGCTTCTGGTAAGCCCAAATCAGATATATTTTTTTCTGTGAATTTGGTTTGTTTTTGCTTTTTGGATTTCTCATATGAGATCATACAGTATTATTTGTCTTTCTCAGACTTATTTCATTTAGCATAATGCCCTCAACGTCCACTCCTGTTCTTGCAAATTGCAGGGTTAACTGAGTTAATAAATTCCCCTATGATTCCTGGTAATATGGACAATAAAGACATGATAGCTAACTATGACAACTGCCTGAGTGTATGCAGCAAAGTTGTCACATTCTGAATCTGCTTACCTACCGAAAACTCTTCCCTTAGTCTGTCTACATACCATAGAACCAGTTACTCTTGATTATTTTTTTTCCTAAAACAAAATCCAAAGGCTTTTCATGCTCATATTTTTTTAATTTTATGAAATATTTTTTTCTGCTAGCACTAAAAAATATGACAAATGCCCCCAGTTTCAAAAGCAAATCATTTTCATGTCATACCCCTAGAGTTTCCTCAACTAGCATAATAATAACTGGGTCATTATTCCTCTGAGTACTGAAAATGAATGTTCCTAAAGAATTGAGTTTTTAAAAGCCATAATAACAAGGACTTTTAAATGTCACATTTACTTACCCAATTCACCTTTTGTTCTGCCATGTAATTTTAATATGCCCTTCTATGTACTGTGTATGATTCCTTTCTGTGGCATTCTCTCTAGAAAATGGTGGATTTTCTGTAACTGAACCTGCAAGGAAAAGCAGAGGAATCTTTGAGATTATTAGTTGTATAAAGAGAACTATGATTCAATGCTGGGGCCTTTTTTAGTCTTTATAGGAATCCTTAATAATAATATTACACTATTTAATAAGAGTGTCAAGGAGAAATGAAGTGGACCTATAATCATTTAATAGCAATTAACAAGAAAATTTTTGTGCCTTATTTCTTCCTTGTATGTCTGTTTTTGTCAGGGAGGTTTCACTACTGGCGTACAGCACATCTTTTTTGGCAACAATGATATGAGTCTGTTAAAAAGTAAATTGAGCAATAACACCCCGAGAAAATGGGACTATTCAAGAGCTGTGTGTAATTATCTGAGGGCCCTGAGGAGAACGAAATGGAGCATCTGCTGCTAAGGAAAGAATCAGCAGTTGATGCCTACATGCAGTGAAAAATCAACCCAATCCTGTGGGCAGACATTTTAATACAGTATCCACACTGTAACCTCAGCTCACCCCGTATTTAACTGACAAAAAGCCTTGGAGTCCAATAGACCATAGTGTGTATATCACTTCATAGGGAAAGAAACAAACTTGTATTCAAGCACCTTTAATAATCTGTTGTTTTAGCTATTCTGTTACGTGCTACCTGGTCTACCAAAGAGGGTGTGAGAACATTAAAAAAAAAAAAAATAGAACTGCCATAGATTCAATTTCTCCAATGTCATTTTCTCTATCAAACACCTGTATTGGCGATAGATACATATCAACAAGTTGCCATCTAAGTACCTAAACCAAGTTTGTTTATAGTATAATTTGTGGATTTGAACAATGCAAGAATGAAAACCAAACCTTTACATGTTAAGGCTTACCTGATTCACAGCATTACTAAATTACTGTCAGTGTTCATAATGTCAATTTCAAATGTTTAATATGCAAACATACACAAACCCACAGTGGATTGTTTTCCTCTTGAATGACGGTATTTCTATGTCCTGAACAATAATATTCCACTTTATCATGATTATTCAGATTAGTATACCAAGATTGAAAGAGAATTTCGGGAGTTGCAACAGTTAAAGTTACCTACCTAGTAGGGCTATAGTGTGAATTGAATTAATATGCATGATCTAGAAATAATTTAGAATGATTTCTGACACACAGAAAGTACTATAGAAGTGTTTGCTATTATTATGACCCTTATTTTTGAAATATTCTTTTCTTCATCATGTACTACAGTCTGAAATGTCAGCTACTACTAAAATATCAAATGTCCTTTTAGAAGAACTGGAAACACTACAGGACTCCCTTTTAGACAGGGTGCTCTGCAGTTTCTGGAACAATGCTGGCCATAAGAGCAAATTCATACAAGCTAATGAAATACATTATGATTGCAAAGACAGAAGTGTCTAAACCCCCAGAAATATAAGAAGGAACTTGGTTTCAATTTTCACCTTGTTTGGGAGCACAATTATTATAAGGGAGGCAAAGGTCCAACCAATAGGTGGCCCAGGCAATGGAAAAGAGACACTGGGGATGGGAGGATGTACCCATAGAACACCCTGACTCAGTTGTGACATTCCTGACAGCTGGACACAAAATCTGGCTCCAGGACTTGGGTCCCAGTTTACCAATTTCTTAAGTTAAAAGTAATGGAGCAGAAGTCACTCAAACTATGTTATATTTTTATTCTTATACCAGCTAAACTTGGTGCAAGTCTTTTTTTTTTTTTTTTTTGGACATTTACAAAAACTTTTTCCAATATTACCTCATTAATTCACCTGTGAAAGATAAAGGGAAGATATCTTTATTAGAAATTCAGAGTATAAAAATAGGTCTAATTAAGAGGAAGGTAAAAATTCACATATTACCTCAAAGGACATTTTCAATTGTATTCCTCTTAAACAAACAAATAAACAGAATTACAACACTAAAGCTTCAAAAGTCCCAAGCCTGGAATCTGGCAGTCTGATTCTAGAGACATTTATTAATATTCTGTGCTTGAATATGACAATTCCATCAGGGACCAAGCAAGTAACACACACATAGGGCTGTGTTGGGTTGAGTGACCCCTTCTTAAGGGGTCAAGTACCACTGGGCTCAAGCCAGTCGAAACCTTCAGGGCATCAACACAACATTTCTAGATCTTCTGACATTTTTGCAGAGCTAGAAATTGCAATTTCAATGTCAATTCCCTACATTTCAAAAGTAGGCGACTGGTGTGCCTGGATGGCTCAGTCAGCTAAGTGTCAGTCTCTTGATTTGGGCTCCCGTCATGACCTCAGAGTTGATCAACTGTGTTGGGCTCTGTGCTCATTGTGACTCTGCTTGATATTCTCTCTCCCTCTCCCTCTGCCCCTTCCCCCTCTTCATCTCTGCCTCTCTAAAAATAAATAAATAAATAAATAAAATTCTTCAAAACATGAAAATTAAAAAAAAAAAAAGGCAACTGATTCAGCTTTGTGAAAACACTACTAACACTACTTCAAACACAATTTATGAGTGAGATTCTGCTGTGGTCAAACTCTTTACCCCAATGAGTGGGCATTTTAAATCAGAAAAGAGTCCCCAAAAAGAATGACCAGTGGATGAATTTGGTAGCAGTACTAGGGGATAGGGATGGGACAGTGTAAATATTAGTTAAGTGTTGGGATGACACTATCCAAGAGTGGCTTGTGTAGATACACCATGGACTTCAGTCTTTCATGTCTGTATCTCTACCAGTGAAATAACCCAAATTCAAGTATATATCTATGTGTGTGTGTGTGTGTGTGTGTGTACACACACACAATTTTATGAGAACATTTTGAAAATATTACATTTTCAAGACTAGTTTGAATTTTAGAAAGATTTTAGAAGCTATTAGAAACCATTCTAATAAGATTATATATAAATGAAAACTATTGGGAAAACTTGTCATTTTTAGGGTTATGCTATGTAAAGGAAAAAGAGTTCCCTTGGTCTGAGAGGGACAAGGATTTGACATCATTTGTTTTTTAATTTGAGCAATTTAGGCTATATTTTTAACAATTTAGCTAAACCTTAAGGAGTATAGGAATCAAGCTAATGAAACATGGTCAGCAAATCAAAAAGTTCTGTCCTGAAATAATATTTTAAGCCTCAGAAGATAATTCTTTAGCTCCTGGTATTGGTGCTTTCTTTTGATCCAAGCTATTTCAGAGGTATAAATCTTCCAGAGGAAGTGTCTGTTGAAGTTTGAAAGGGTGCTTTGAAGGAGTCATAAAGTAGGTGACATGTAGCAATGAAGCCATTTGATGCTATGTTTTGTTTTGTTTTGTTTATTTTTGCCAAGAAATCTTGATTATATACCTTGCCCTCTAATTGACTTTCCATAACCATTAGCTTTCAATCCAAACACTTTTGGCCTCAGAAATACTAACCACCACAGGAGCAAACCTCCTTTATAAGAACATGTTACTCTTTCTTCAAATATGTCATAGATGAAAGTCAGAAGCTTAGACAATGAGTGAAAAGTTGGCTTAAAAACATAGATATTATTGTCAAATTAGCAATAATAAAATTGGGTAGTGTCAGAAATGTCATGCATCCAGAAATCTACGAGGAAATATCTGCTATCATTCTCAGAAATAATTCTCCAAACTGGTGAAGACGCATTCACAAACCGAGATCTTGCCCAAGCAAAAGGAACAAAATCAAATTAACTGGTGTTATATATAATTACAGGGCCAAGTACCTGGCCCAGTGCTTGGCATATGGTTAAAACTTCTTTAAATGGATGGATAGATGCCTTATATGAATACTATTATCCGTCAAATTATCTTACTGCAGGTAAGATTAGTGGACTCCAGCTACCTTAAGTAGAAAAATAAAATCACTGGAAAGGTAATAAAAAGATCACAGAATGTTTGGAAATCTTAGAGAAACTTAAAGATAAAAGCTAATGGAAAGATTATGCTGAGTGAAATAAGTCAAGCAGAGAAAGTCAATTATCATATGGTTTCACTTATTTGTGGAGCATAACAAATAGCATGGAGGACAAGGGAAGATGGAAAGGAGAAGGGAGTTGAGGGAAATTGGAAGGGGAGGTGATCCATGAGAGAATATGGACTCTGAAAAACAATCTGAGAGTTTTGAAGGGGTGGGGAGTGGGAGGTTGAGGGAGCCAGGTGGTGGGTATTGGAGAGGGCACAGATTGAGTGGAGCACTGAGTGTGGTGCAAAAATAATGAATATGGTTACGCTGAAAAAAAAAAAAAAAAGCTAATGGAGAAGGTGGCCAAGCACCAAGAAGTAAATTCAAAGACACCTCACAGAAACACCTGGCTGAGATATCATGTTGGCGGCATTACTCTAGGTCACCTGGGTTCACCACCACTCACCCCAGAGTGCCACCACCTCTCATGAACATCCAACTTACTGAGTTCTGGCTGCATGTTCAAGTCCTCTAAGCATTATCTGGCCCCTTAAGATGCTTTAGTGGAATGGAAAGGCCCATGTTCCTGGCAAGATTCACACAATAGAAATACTGCTAAAGTAGAAAATGAATTTAAATGTAGTAAAAATTATAAAGTAGCAAAATCCACTATAATATTATACAATGAAACACCATCTTTGTGAGATTATATATCTATATGCACACACACATATATATATCATATATATCATATATATATCATATATATGTGCTAAAATTCAGTCATGTATAAAATTCACTCATTTATATGTGGTAATAGATTTTATAGATGGTGAAGTTCTCTTCATGATATATCTATGTATATAGATTATAGAGATATAGATGCTAAAATGGTAACTGTGATTCATGTGGATTATGGAACTTTGAGTGAGTTTGCTTATTTTTAGTTTTATCTTTATATTTTAATAGAAGTAATTGAAATAAACCAATTATAAAGTTTTAGATTATTCATTCACTCTCTTATTCATTGATTAATTTAAAAAATGTTTGGTGAATGACTACTATGTTTAAAGGCTTTGTCAGAAATTAGATAATGTTTTGCAATGAACATGGAAGTCTCCTTGTCCTTATAAAGTTACAGTCAATTATGGGGGTGGCACATTATAAAAATTCATAAAGAACTACAAGTTTTGAAATGGAGAGAAAACATAGTTTAGTTTGTAATATAAAATCTAAATAAGAGAGTGACATACAATTAAGACCAAAAGAATATAATAGTCAGCTAAGAAAATTAGAGATAGGCCAGGGGCATGAAGCTTTTCTGTAAGAGAGCTTTAGAGTACCTACTTCCAACTTGGCAGGCCACATGGCTTCTGTTGCATGTAAACAGACACTGATGATACACAATAAACAAATGAGCACAACAGTTTTCCAGTAAAATAGGCAAGACGTTGTAGGTCCATGGACAGCAGTTAGCTCACTCAAGCTAGGCCAAGAGAAAAGTTGGTGTGTATGAAAATCTTGAGATACAAACCTGTATATATGGCTTATTAAAACACATGACATTCGCTGAGTTCTATGTCTGAAGTAGGATATACACTTTAAATTCATTATCTCATTAAACTTATCATCTCCTCACAATTACTGACTTAATAGGGGTTCTTATTATTCTCATTTTACATACGACTATCCCATACCTATCGCAAAAGTAGAGGAAATCTATTGTTTGTACACTAAATTTTCTATCACTCATTTATTGTTATCTAGAAGTTACCAATGCCATTTGAGTTTTCTAGATATATTTATCCAACATATAGTTAGTAAAAAAGAACTTTTAAATTTATATTTTTCAATGTTTATAAATCATCACCATTCCTTTCCCATGGCATGTTTTTGTAATTTCAACATCGTTAAATAACAGTGAAAATGGACAATCCTGTTTAATTGTTAATTTTGAGAGACATTATTAAATTATCCTAATATTTAGGATTCCATTGTGTATATATACCACATCTTCTTGATCCATTCATCTGTTGATGGACATCTAGGTTCTTTCCATAGTTTGGCTATTGTGGACATTGCTGCTATAAACATTCGGGTGCACGTGCCCCTTTGGATATTACTTGCTGTTATATGTTGATACATTAGTTTCCTTCTAAAAATAGTATTTTGGTTAGTTTTTAATAACACTGTTTGCTGTAGTTTATTAGTTTCTGTGGCAATTATAAATGGAATCATATCTAGTCATACTTGCAATCATCACTTCAATTCAGCATTGTTCTGGATATCCTTGCTAGTGGAAAGAGAAGAAAGAAATGAACACGTAATGATAGAATAGGAAGAAATAAAGCTGTTTTTTTCCTCAGATGGAAATATTTCATGGAAATTACAAAATAAAGAAATAATTGGAATGAATAAAATAATCCATTGAACCCTTTGAATTCATGGTCAGTTTACAATAATTGATTTTGTTTCGGTATTATCCATATTTCCTTATATTATTCCAAAAACAAAAAAAATCAGAAAACAAACAAAATTATTATTTCTAATAAATTAACAATCATCTAAAGGCTTAAAATTATTCTAAGAAGTATACAAAATCTCTGTATGGAAAACTATAAAGAAATAATTGAGAGTAATGTTGCAAGCAATCATATATATATTTTGTTCATGAATTGGTATACTCAATATTTTAAAATATTATTTCTCTGCGTATACCCAAATCAATGTCAATTTATTATAATCTCAGACAAAATTTCAGCATTGTCTGAATGTGCATGTGCATGTATAGGTGTGTAAAATTAAACAAATTGATTCTTAATGTTTGCAAATTGATTTGCAAACACAGAGGGCTGTGAAAGTTGAAATGCTCACACTAAAAGATGACATGACTTATAAATTTATCCTAATTAAAATAGCATGGCTAATTACAATGTCAGTAAGTACAAGGATTGAAAAATAATTCAGTGGATTAGAATAGACCAGAAACTGTCCTACATTCATATAAACTCTTTGATTAAAAAAATGATAAACTCTTTGATTATGACACAAAGAGCACTATAGACCAATGGGTTATCATGAATCCTAACTTTGTTTTATATCATACATAGAAACTCACCCCAGGTGGAGGGCGGAAGTAGAAGTAACTCTGTAAGATAAAACCATAAAGTTTCCAGGAAAAAAATTAATTAAAAAGTTTCATGAATTTTAAATAGGGCAACATTTCTTGACCAGGATAAAAAGTGCTAAACATGAAGAAATTATACAATGTCTGAATTAGGACATGTTATTATCAAGAGCTATCATTACTGGGGCGCCTGAGTGGCTCAGTGGGTTAAAACCTCTGCTCAGGTCATGATCCCAGCATCCTGGGATCGAGTCCTGCATCAGGCTCTCTGCTCAGTGAGGAGCCTGCTTCCTCCTCTCTCTCTGCCTGCTTGTGATCTCTGTAAACAATAAAATAATACAAGTCACTTTTAACACAGAACAAAAGCTCTCGAACAGGCATTCACCAAAGAAGATATTTGCATATCTCACAAATATATGAACAAGTGCAAAATCTTACCAATTTCCAGAGAAAATCAAATTAAAACAGCACCACCCACCCAAACATTTGAAGTTAGTGAGATAGCACTACCCACCCACCCAAACAATTGAAAACTTAAAAACCTAATATTACTGAGTGTTGTTGAAGATGTGTATCAACTGAAACTCTCTTACCTGCTGTTGAGGACATAGATTGTTAAACAGTTTTTGGAAACCTCATTGGTATTAACTATAAAACCTGAACATAGACATGTCAATTTATACAGTAATTTTATTCCTAGGAGTATGCTCTATAAAAATGTGCACGAAATCATGAACTTAAACACCAATAGTGCATTACTTACAAAGCTATGTAATATAAATTTCTTTCTATCAATAATAAAGCAGTGGTAGTATAGTATCATACAGTGAATTACTTTACAGCAATAAAAATGAACAAACTAGAGATATACACAATAGCATGCTTTAGTCCCCAAACATAATGGCCAAAAAATGCAATAAGAAAAGGAAACAATGCATGACTTCATTTATGAACATAAATTCAAATTCTGGGTTTCTGGTGATTTTGATTTTGAACTACTACTATGTAGTAGTTTGACGGATATGGTGATTGTTTTTTTCTCTTCCAATTTTTTTCTTGTAATAAAATACATATAACATAAAATGTACCATCTTAATCATTTTCTTAAAGATTTTATTTATTATTTGAGAGCACAAGCAGGGGTAGGGACAGAGGGAGAAGGAGAAGCAAGTTTCACACTGAGCAGCGAGACCGAAGTAGGGCTCCATCACAGGTCCCTGGGATGATGACCTGAGCTGAAGGCTGCTGCTTAACTGACTGAGCCATCCAGGTGACTCTCATATTAATCATTTTTAAGTGAACAGTTCAGTATATATTCATAATGTTGTGCAAATATCACCACCATCCACCTCCATAATTCTTTCCTCTTATGAAACTGAAATTTTATAATGACTAAAAAAATTAAAAAAAAATAAACTCTTGGGGTGCTTGGGTGGCTCAGTCATTAAGCATCTGCCTTTGGCTCAGGTCGTGATCTCAGGGTCCTGGGATCGAGCCCCACATCAGGCTCCCTGCTTGGCAAAGATTCTGCTTCTCCCTCTCCCACTCCCCCTGCTTGTGTTCTCTCTTTCACTGTGTCTCTCTCTGTCAAATAAGCAAATAAAAATCTTTTAAAAAAATAACTCTTCATTCCTCCCTCCCTCCAGTCCCTGGCAAACAATATTCCACTTTTTTTTTTTCTGTTTCTGTGATTTTTACTACACTAAATACCTTATATAAGTGGAATCAAACAGCATTTGTCTGGCTTATTTTACCTAACATTATGTCTTCAAGGTTCATATATTTTGTAGCATATGCCAGAATTTCTTTATTTTTTAAGGCTGAATAATATTTCATTGTATACCTATAGCACATTTTACTTATTCATTCATCCATATAGGGACACTTGAGATGATTTTATGTTTAGCTGTTGGGTTTATTTTTGACACCATTTATTAAAATGGTTAAGCTTGAGGTGTGCATTTACGTTTATATGGGTGTGTGTATATAGTTTCTGGTTTGAAAAATGATTTTATCCATATTCAAAAGATCTCTGAATTTACTGATCACATTATGAATATCTCATGATAATTCTGTATTTTATAATTTATATTTTCTTGATTTTTATGCTTAGAAAAAGTGATATCTGAGATTGCATTAAATAATCATATTTTAAGTTATAATATTAAAAATTCACACATATTAAGATACATATATTTCACATATTTCCACATATTTTTATCTTCCACAGTGTGAGTAAAAGCTCAGTTTATAAACAGCCAACTCTCCAAGAATTCTGAATCTCAGAATACCAGCTAGCAAACCTTAGAAAGCATTGAACATACCCGCTAGTTTAACTAGCAGAGAATTAAAGGAATGGTAGCCAGAGAATTAAAATGAGCACAGTTATATGAGTACAATGAACACATAAGAGTAAATATGAACGTGATTATATAATTAAATCATGATAGGGCCTGAACTTGTTCTTCTGATTGTTAAATTTTGTCCTCTACTCTTTGGCACTCTTGTATACTTCCCAGGAATTCCCTAGGTATGGTAGGTATTTCTCCAATCTCCCATTTCTAAGCTTGGTGTTTGTAGTGGGTTGAGATGTGATCCTCACATAAGAAAAATAAATGCTGAATTGCTTGTTTTTTGAATGTTGAGTTTGATAAGCTCTTTATAGATCTTGAATCCAGTCAAGAAGTGCGCAGAGGACATGAAGAGACATTTCTCAAAGAAGACATGCAAATGGCAAACATTCATATGAAAAAAGCTTGACATCACTTGACATCAGGGAAATATAAATCAAAACCACAATTAGATGTCACCACATACCCATCAAAATTGCTAAAATTAATGAGACAAGAAGCAACAAATGTCGGCAAGG
Source organism: Mustela nigripes (assembly GCF_022355385.1). Lineage (NCBI taxonomy): Eukaryota > Metazoa > Chordata > Mammalia > Carnivora > Mustelidae > Mustela > Mustela nigripes. Next base: position 196,354,155 of record NC_081558.1, read on the forward strand.
ATGCAGAGAAAGGGGAACCTTCTTACACTGTTGGTAAGAATGCAAGCTAGTATAGCCACTCTGGAAAACCGTATGGAGGTTCTCAAAACGTTAAAAATAGAGCAACTCTACAAACCACCAATTGCTCTACCAGGTATTTACCAAAGTCTACAAACATAGTGATCCAAAGGGGCAACTGCACCCCAATGTTAGATGTTAGATGTCCATTGACAGATTTATATATATCCATTAAAAATGAAATCTTACCATTTGCAATGATGCGTATGGAGCTAGGGGGTATTATGCTAAGTAAAATGTGTCAGAGAAAGACAATTATTATATGATTTTGCTCACATGTGGAAATTAAGAAGCAAAACAGAGGATCATAGAGGAGGGGAGGGAAAAATAAAATAAGACAAAGTCAGAGAGGGAAACAAACCATGAGACTGAACTATAGGAAACAAACATGGATACTGGAGGGGACGTGACTAGGGGGACAGGGTAACTGGGTGATGGGCATTAAAGAGGGCATGTGATGTGAGGAGCATTGGGTGCTATATGCAACAGATGAATAGCAGAACTCTATCTCTGAAAATAATGATAAACTACAGGTTAATTAGCTGAATTTAAATATAATAACACTTAAAAAGAAAATGAAATACTTTTTGTCATTAAGTGTAAGCTTAGAAGTAAGGCCAGTCTGGATCTTATCTTCAAGTTTCTCTATAAGGTGATAATCAGCCTAGAAAAGGACAATCAAACAAAGTGATTTTCTTTGTGAATATTAAATCCAGAATTACAATAAGATATCAAATGTCAAGCATAAAATTAATAACAGTTTTCCTTGAAGAACATAGTAGGAAATGGTGCATTTTCTGAGTATTTTATCTAAATGTGTAATATGGTTGCTTCTTTTTTTTTTTTTTTTGCTACTGGTAGGTTTCAAACTTTTTTTTTTAAAGATTTTATATATCTGACAGAGAAAGACACAGTGAGAAAGGGAACAGAACACAAGCAGGGGGAGTGCGAGAGGGAGAAGCAGGCTCCCCATGGAGCAGGGAGCCCAATGTGGGGTTTGATCCCAGGACTCTAGGATATGACCTGAGTTGAAGGCCACCCAGGCACCCCTGGTTTTAAACTTTTGTAAATCAGATAATATTTGGAATTTTTTAAACACTTCATTAAAGTGTATCTATGGTGAACTTTTTAGTAAAACAAATGTGATTTTATAACATAATTTTTTTAGTTCATTTGCTTGCATGTCTAGTTTTCTGAAATTTATTTTATAAAACTAGATCTGAACACATAGCTCATGAGAGAAGATACCCAGATGGCAAAGAAGCATATGCAAACATGATCAGCGTCACAGCATTAGAGAATTGCAATGTAAAACAATAATGAGACAACCATGATACACCTTTTAGAACGACTAAATTCACAACACTGACAATACCAAAAGCTGACCAAAATGTGGAGCAACAGGAATATCATTCATTGCTGGTAAGGATACAAAATAGCACAGACATTTTGACTGAAAGGTTGGTGGTTTCTTACAAAATAAATATATTCTTGCCATGCAATTCAGGAATCACACTCCCAGGTATTTACAGACATGAGTTGAACACATATCCAGGCAAAGACCTGCACACAAATGTTTATAGCCACTTTATTCATAATTGCCCCAGATTAAAGCAACCAACATGTCTTTCAATCACTAAGTAAATAAATTGTGGTGTATAGTAAACGAAACTGCTTTAAGAACTGAAGTCCATTAATCAAAAGAAGAAAAACTCAGAAACACAAATACATTTCCATTTTGCTATTTTTAAAAAGATATATTTATTTATTTGAGAAAGAGAGAGCACGGGGTGGGGGGAGGGGAGAAGTCTTAAGTGGACTCCACACTGAGCACAGAGCCCAACCTGAGGCCAGATCACGTGACTCTGAGATCACAACCTGAGCCCAACCTGAGGCCAGATCACGTGACTCTGCGATCACAACCTGAGTCCAAATCATGAGTCAGGAGCTCAACGGAACTGTGCCACCCAGGTGCCCCTCCATGCCCCTGTTAATCATGACTTTAGGTCCCAGATTCCTTGATAGAGGCAAAAGATTCTTACACAGCAAGCGCTGAAGTAAGAAGAAACTATGGATTTGACCCATGCTTCAACCAATTAGATGAGTGTTACTTTCAGGCCATCCAGACACCCAAATTTCTTATGTGTTCAATTTTTAAAGATATAAATTAAGATATGATTAATTTATTTAAACAATAACTTAGTCTGTTCCTTGATTTAACTATTGCTTTTTGTACTTTTATTTGATTAAAGGAATGGTTTTAGCTTGGGTGCAGCAAGGTTAGTTTACTAAAACATAAATAGTAGGGGCGCCTGGGTGGCTCAGTGGGTTAAGCCGCTGCCTTCGGCTCAGGTCATGATCTCAGGGTCCTGGGATCGAGTCCCGCATCGGGCTCTCTGCTCGGCAGGGAGCCTGCTTCTCTCTCTCTCTGCCTGCCTCTCTGCCTACTTGTGATCTCTATCTGTCAAATAAATAAAATCTTTAAAAAAAAATAAAAAATAAAAAATAAAACATAAATAGTAAATTCATCTTTTCAGTGTAGTGCAAAAGCAGTGCTTTCATTACTGGAGCTGGTTCTTTGGGATGTGTGTTCATGTGTGTATGAAAGAAAGAATTTTCAAATTTGAATAGTGAATGAAAAATTTATAATTTTAATAATTTGGGGGTTTTGACACATGTATAAAATACAAGGATATGAAAGTTATCAGGACTATAATTGCTATAAACATTAATAAAAACATATTTGTCACTTGAAAATGACTTTGGTAATGTGGACAGTTATGTTTTTTCTTCCTCTTTACCATTAGTTGAATGGTATTGTTTGCTTTTAAAATCATTTATTTGTCATGAAAATAATAGTTGAGATTCAACATAAAAGGAATAATGATATTCAATTTATGAGACTGACATACATGTTTTTAGCTTGCATTGAGTTCAATAGGTATTATGCATATTACAGGCGAAGTATAAATACCTCCGCTTTTTGTGCATTCGATTGATTGTTAAGCATTATTTTTTCAACCTCTGGATTGATTTATTAAAAATATTCAGAAAAGAAAATACTTGTAAACATATTTTCAGACACAAATCGTGTACTATTTCCCATAAGAATAGCCTTTTCTAATCTTTGAGAATCACTGTAAATAATTCTGTTTAGACTTCTTCGAGGCTACATCTTTAACATCTTTAATTTCGAGTCTACATCTTTAACTGAAAAATTTTAAGCACGTATTTACATTACCATTACGTCACTAGGTACATATAGTATTCTTCCAGATTCGGTCATTTCATGACTTGCTACTCATGTTGTTAACCTCATGGAAAAATATTAATGTAATAACTTGACTGTGCTTTCTTTTAATCAAGTTAGAATGTGCTTCCTTCTCCTCCTTGTGTTTGATTGAAAATTAGCAGGATCAGATCACAATCAGTGCAGTATTTTTCAAACAGCAGGCTTGGGGGTTACTTGTTTTATGGACCAGGATCCACTCAGGAAGTTCAAGTCCACTTGCTTTAAGATGGAGTTCAGGAGCCTCCTTTGTAAAAATGCATTGACTGCTGTGCATATAAAAACTATAAATTTGATGCGTAAGAGGAAAAAATAATGTCTGTTTTTCTTTCTCCACACTATGTTTTGAAACAAGTAGCTTATTGAAAAATTCAAAATCTAGTTATTTTAGACAAATTTAATGAGAGCTTCCTATATATTAGAATTGCTATGTAAGCATAAAGAAAAATTGAGTCAGAAGTATACCTATGGAAAACTCACAGGTCAATACATTTTTTCAGGAAAAGACCAATTAACAGAATAAGCTCATGGTCAAATTTCTTCAGCAAATAATAAACAAAAGAACTCTTCTTTTTAATTCAAATTAGAAAAGGTCCTGATATAACCCTTGGGGAGGATTTTGCTTCAATCTTAAGAAGGATAATATTTACAAAAAAAAAAAAATAGCAACAGCAACCATAACTATTTTAGGATGGTTTAGATACTATGTATGACATAGATTATCTCTTAGTTAATTCACGCAGTATCACAGTGAGGTATGTATTCTTAGTTTTTCTTTTATTTTATAGGCAAGATTTAAAGAGATTAAATAATTGGTTCAAAATTGTACAGTTTGCAAGTGGTAAAGCTATCAGTTGAACCAAGATCAGATGGGCTATTCTCTCTCACACTAAGTGGGCAGAAAATCTCCCCTAAAAAAATTAAAAATGGCCCTAAAACTTCCAAATTGGGTTTGGCTACATTGTGGCAAGAATCTTTAGGATCTTCTAGGAATTATGACGAAATATCAGAGACAGGGTTTATATGCCACACCATGCTAACATTAAGGAGAAATCTTAAAATAATTGGAGATATTTCACTTATTTTCTTAGTCTTCATACTGCCCCCTTCAATCTACTACCCTATTCCAAGAGAATGAGCTCTGTCATGTGGAATCCTCAAATTATGAAACTTCATTATCTTATGGAGTCTCACAAAAGTCTATTCATAGAAGTCTATCATGCATCTGGAGGCAACTAAACACATCTTAAGGGAGTATGAAAAGGTCAGTGTTCATGTGTTTAGCCATCATTTAAATATTTTTTCTTAATTATTTGTGTTGGATATGGTGGGAGGTATAGGTAAGTGTTTTGAGCAAAACGGAAGCATTACCCTGGGGGAACTTAAGTTTAATTGAGGGAGTAAAATAATAAAATTAAATAAATACACAAAATAAAATAAGACTCTGAAATAACAAACTAGATGAACCAATAGAGGAGCATGGTCAGAGGAAACGTCTCTGTGAGATAAATTTGCCATACATAGAGGAAGAGATGAGTATTTCAACAAAGAAGGGGATTTATAAGAAAGGGACAAATTGAAATAGTAGGATTAAGAGTCACGTTATCAATAGTGAAGATTTTCTTCAACCATCTCAAAAGTAAGCCTGAAAATATTTCAATGGATATTATACAAACTGAAATACAAAGAGAAAAAAATATTGGAAGAAAAATTTGAAATCTATATGACAATATCAAATAGTCTAACATCATGTAATTGGAGTCCAAGAAAGGAGAAGAGAGTTATTGATAGACAAAAAATTAATAAGGATATAGAAGTTATGATAATACTACTGAAAAGAAAAGAGACAGAACAAAATAAAAATAAGACTAATAGAAAGCAAACTACAATATAATAGCCTGAAATACTACAATATCCATAATCACATTAAATGTAAATGGTTTAACATGCTGGTTAAGCAGCAATATTAATCAAACTGGATAGGAAATTATGCCCCAAATGTATGGTATATACAAGAAATTCACTTTATTGTGCTGGGAGCGGTGGGGTTGGGGGCTGTGTATCAGCAAAATGAAGGAATAAGAAACTCAAAACCCCACCACTCTAAAGGCAATGAAAGAGACTGGTCAAAATCAATTTTCTTTCAATGTCTGGAGCACTTATTTAAGAAAAACAGCTGAACGTCAGTAAGCACAGCAAACTGTGTGGTATTTTAACTTATCCCAGTTTGATACACCATTCCCTAGTTCAGCAGTATCTCTGAAAATAACAGCCCACATTCCCAGTACTGGAGGGAACAGAACAGACCACTTTTACAAATAATTGTAATGATTAGTGTTATTTCTTTATTTTTACCTGTTTAGTCATTCCTTGGGAGGCCTGCTCAAAAATCTTGCATTTCACCTGACTCAGAACTGGCTCAATGCTAAATCTGCCTATGTAGGTTGTTTGTCAAAAACATTCACAGGACAATCTTTTAGTTGCAGCTGCCAGAGGTGATAAATAAAAATTGGAGCACGTGAAGGACTGACTGAAAACCTTGGGAGAAGTGGGTGCTTAATGAGATGTTCATAAGGGCTTTCAAAATCCCCAGCATCTTCCTGGGAATCTAGAAGATGACACAGATGCCCTGAGTCAAGTGCATGTTCAGAAATTACCTGAGCAAGTTCTCAGTATTTAACGCTGACTCACCCCGAGTCTATGTGGAAGCAGAAAGTGAATGTTAAGACAACGTTGTCAACTGTCTGTCTGAATGTTAAAGGTGCATACACAGCATATACAGAGAACCATTCAGCAAACACTGGAAGATTTGTTTTGGTTCTAAGTTTTTAAGGAAATTCTGTTTCATCATGAACAGATGACTAAGCTAATAGAGCTGAGACTTCAGTGGTCAAACACAACAAAAAATACTGACTTTACAGATTTAGTGAAGAAAAGACATTAAACACATAAACAAAAACAACTACATTAAACAGTAGCAATAAAAACCTATAGCAAAGAAGTATATCTGATTTCTAGTGTTTTACGTCCAGTGTTCAACAACAAAAACAATAACAATAATGAAAGGCATGCAAAATAATGAGATAATATAGTCCATAAATAGAGAGAAAGAGTCATTAATAAAAACTACACTTGAGGAAGCCAAACATAAGAATTTCTAGGCAGGGGGTGCCTGGATGGCTCAGGCATTAGGCATCTGCCTTCTGCTCAGGTCATGATCCTCCTGGGTTCGAGCTCCACATCAGGCTCCTTGCTCAGGGGGAAGCCTGCTTCTCCTTCTCCCACTCCCCCTGCTTGTGTTCCCTCTCTCTCTGTCTCTCTTTGTCAAATAAATAAAATCTTTATAAAAAAAATTCCAGACAGATACTTTTTAAAGATTTTATTTGAGATAGAGAGGAAGAGACCAAGCATGAGCACGGGGGTGGGGGGAGGTGCGGAGGGCAGTGAGAGAGGCAGACTCTCCATTGAGCAGGGACCCCCCCCCACAGGGCACTCAATCCCAGGACCTGGGATCATGACCTGAGCTTCAGACAGATGCTTAACTGACTGAACCACCAGGCATCCTAAACAAATACTTTAAATGAGCTACTTGAAACATACTCAACAAGCTAAAGAATACTATGTCTAAAAGAGGAAAGTATGAGAATGCTATCTCACCAAAAAGACAGTATCAATAAAGATTCAGAAATCGGACACCTGGGTGGCTCAGTGGGTTAAGCCTCTGCCTTCAGCTCAAGTCATGATCCCAGGATCCTGGGATGGAGCCCCATATCGGGCTCTCTGCTCAGTGGGAAGCCTGCTTCCCTCTCTCTCTCTGCCTGCCTCTCTGCCTACTTGTGATCTCTGTCAAATAAATAAATAAAATCTTTAAAAAAAATAGAAATTATAAAAAAGAACCAAATAAAATTTTGGGAATTGCAAAGTAGAGCTGAAATGACATAGTAAAAAACTCAATAGGAGATTTGAGCAGACAGGATCAGCAAACTTGAAGAGGGGCCAAGTCAGATTATCCAATCTGAGATAGAAAATATAATGAAGAAAAGTGAATGGAGCCAAGACCTGTGGGAACACATGTATAATGGGAATCCCAGGAAGATAGGAGGGAGAGAAAAGGAAGAAGGGTTTTTGAAAAAATGGTCAAAACCTTCCCAAATTTGATGAAAAATGTTTTTCATCAAACATTTCATCAAAAAGCATTGCTTACATATTTGGCAAACCCAAATGAGCAGCATGCTCATAACCATGCTGGCTTTATCACAGGAATGTGAGTTTTTTTTTTAAAACATATGAAAATCAGTCCATGCGATATAGATTAAAGGGGGAGAAAAAGGATTATTTTACTAGATGCAGAAAAAAACATTTGAGAAAACTCAACATGTATTCATGATAAAAACAATACATTCAACAAACTAAGACAGGAAGTTTTAAGGGAAAATTCCTTAGTCTGATACAGGGCATCTATAAAAACCTACAGTTACTATTATAGCTAATGGTGAAATCTTGGAAGCTTTCCACCTATGATCCAGAACAAAACAAGGGTGTCTGCTTTTGCCACTTCTATTCAATATTGTACTATATTATTCTAGCTGGGACAATTAGGCAAGAAAATAAAACATATATTGAAAAGGAAGAAGTGATACTATCCCTATTTGCAGCTGATAAGATCCTAAAGTATACACACACACACAACTATTAGAACTAGTAAATTATTTTAGAAATGTTGCAGGATGAGAAATAAATACAACAAAACTGTTGTGATTCTGTAAACACATGAAAAGTGTAAAAATGAAATTAAGAAGACAATTCCATTAACAGTACTATCAAAGAGCATAAAACTTAATCAAAAATTATAAGACATACACTGAAAGCCACAGAGTATATTTTAATAAGAAAATATCCTGATGGTAAAGAAACATGATAAAATGTATGATATGATTAGTGAGATGCAAATTACAATCATTATAAAATACCACTACAAACTTATTAGAATTAATTTTTTAAAAAATACTGACAATATTAAATGCTAATGAGTCAAAACAACTGGAGTGTTCACACATTACTGGTAGGAATGTAAAATGGCACAGCCAGCTGGAAACCATTGGCAGTTTCTTATAAGGTTAAAATTATGTTAACTATATGAACCAGCAATCCCATTTTTAAATATTCACCCAAGATAATCGAAAATTTACATCAACACAAAAATTTATATTTGAATGTTCATGGCAGCTGTGTTCATGATTACTCAAGTCTGGAAACAGCTCCAGTGTCCACCACGTTTTGAATGAGTAAACACAATATTGTACATCTGTACATTGGTTCCTACTCAGGAATAGAAAGGAATGAATTACTGGTACAGAGGACAAATAAATCAAGGGTGTTATGCTGAGTAAAAGAAGGCATCCTAAAAAAATGTTACATAACGTATGATAACCTTTATGTAACATTCTGTAAAAGGTAAAATTCAAGAAAAAACAGAAACAAAACAAAAAAACAGAAAACAGAAAAAAGTTTACAGGTTGCCAAAGACTGGTTGGAGGGAAGAGATTGGAAACAGACACAAAGAAACTTTTTGAGATAATGGAAATTCTTTCTATATTGACTGCAGTGGTGGCTACACAACTATATACATTTTTCTAAACTAATAGAACTACACACCTAGAGGGAGTAAATCTTACTGTATGCAAATTATACCTCAATAAACCTGACTAAGAAAATAAATACTACTGAATAATTAATATCACCTACAAAAAAATAGGTGCTTGTTTTATATTCACAGGCTGTTTAAGTAAGATATGCCTTTCAATTCTATATACTTTCAAAATTTATCTCCAGGTCAGATAGTTTTTCAGCACCTCTCACCTGTATATCTAATTGCCTACTTTCTACTTTCACTGGTGTGTCCCACAGGTAATTCAAACTCCTCACAGTAAAAACAGAGATCATAAACTCTGTCATCTCTGCCTCAAACTTGCTTTCCATTCTCTGTTTCCTCCTTTCTCAGATAGTAGAATCCTGGATACTATGCTGGTTTCCTTTTTTTTTTTTTTTTGTTTTTGTTTTCCTTGTATTCAATCCGATCCAATCTGTATCTAGCAGATAGTAGAGATTAAAAATATATTTTTGAATGAATGAATAAATTAAGGAATTCTACTCCTGGTAATAGAATAAATGTTTGAATGATACCAAAGAAGGCCTCTGCCTCCAGATAAGCATCATGAAACATTAGCTCTGCTTTTAGAAACCAAATGATACAATTAAGGGCAGAGGTGGGGGGATGGGTCAAAATTAATCTGCTGCTGAGATGCAGAAGTTAAGTATTTTTAGAGAAACAAGAATAGATTGATTGAGGCAAACATGTCATAAACTCTTCTGTGTTTATCTCCTTAAGTTTTATGCTCTGCATCCTGGATCTTATTTATAATTCTTATATCCGTCTCTATTTATGAATTCATAACTGCCTTGTTCTCTCATAGGCACTCCATTTCTCTATATTTTATGCCTGGCTTTGCTAAATCAATTAAGTTCAATTGAATTTAGCTAAATAAGTCACAAAACTAAACCCAGAAGACCACGTTAACAAAGACATACTGCTGCATTCACTCCCAATGAATATTTAGTAGTAACCATATTTCCTCAATCTGAATGCTGATTTGATTTATTATTTAAGGCTGTAAATAGCATAAAATTGATTTGTCTTAAAATAACAGGCACTCTTATCTAAAAGGAATGAAAAATGCAGTAAACTACAAGTTCTGGTATTTGTGGAAGTTGTCCAGGTCATTCAAAAATAAAATGTGAGTGGGAGACCTCAAGGGGGTGTGACGGGCCTCCCCTGCCTCCCTTCCCCATTCAGTTTCTGTGGCGATCAGTCTGCCTTGAAGCTGAGCTGGAATTGCATGTGATTTGTTTCCACAACCCCATGATGGCTAACGGCTAATGGATAGGGCTGTGGTTACAAAGCACTATCTTTTGAACAAAACAGGAGTGGGACTTCAAAATATTTTAGTGCCTCTTTTGCTTCATAAAACCACCAAATTTCCCAGAAGAACTGGCCAATAAAACTGCCAGATCGGGGAAGGTCAAGCACAAAAAGAACTAATAGGATCTCAGGGGAAGAGTGATACAGCCAGTGGTTATTAGCACTCATGCTTAGACCAGAAGGTCTATTTAAAAAAAAAAAAAATCAGAGTTTTTTTCAGCAGAGAGAATAAACAAATTTATTCTGCTCTCCATATTGATGTCTCCTCTTTCAGATAATCCAGACCACTGTTTTCTTCTTTCAAATTGCTTTAAGAGCCATACCTGTAATGTTTCCCAAATGCAACCTTAGAGTGAAGCACTTATAACTTGGCTCATGAACAGCTTAAAAAAAAAAAAATCCTAAAGTAATATATGCTGGATAATGCAAGGAATACTTTAAAATAGTTTATATCATCAGATTATTATTCATTGCACATTTATGGTCTATGTCCATAGTTTTTCACTGACACTAAACAATAATATATTTTAAGGACCTTTTTCTCTTTGTTAGGGCATTTTTCATGGGTTAATTTAATCTTTCTTGGGTATGCATTATTATTACTTTTTATAAAAAATAAAATACTAAGATCAATAAGAAATAAATTTTAAAATGCTAATTAATCTGATACAATTCTTCCTATCACTTAGAGTTTTATAGACACATTAGAGATTTTATTAGCAACCATCACCACTGTACATATACAAGTAGAAATAAAAGCAAAAGTAATTAGTTCAGGTATTCCTAAAATGTATTAACATTCAGAATATAATAGTTAATCATTTTCTGGCAATATTGATAATATTTTCCTCCGTTATTATTATATCATTACATATTATATTATGTACATATATTACATATTATATTATATAATGTATAGTATGTTATATGTTATATCATTATGAGTTCACAATATTCCTTAAAAGACTTTATGAACTAACCATAAATCACTGATGATGTGATTTTAAGCTAACTTCATAAAAATGTCACCACTGAACTTACTGCTCTACCTATTTGATTCACAAGCTCCCCGAGGCCTGCCCCAAACTAAGTCAATCTGGAAGAAAAAAAGAAAATTCCAATGGTCTCACTCAGATTACCTTCTATGCTTCTGCCATCCATTCTATAGATTTTAAAACTAGATATTCATTTTTCCAATATGTACAGACTATGACAATTATGCCATGATTACTCTCTGGCTGACTTCAATTTTAAGACAATTTCAACTAGAAGATACCGATATCAGACATGTTCACATGTCTGTGCAACATCTATGTGCAAGCATATGTCCTGACAGAAGATCCACAGTTAATAAATGGTCAAGCCAGAATCCAAAACGAAGCCATCAGACACAAGAACCAACCAATTAGACCTATTTCACATACACATTTGCCTGTCCAATATTCTGAAGAGAAAAAAAGATGGGAATTTCAAATTGCATTACCTCAATACTTTCCTAGTTTAATTTCTGCTTCCCTAACTGCCATCCAATTACCATCAGGTACACAGTACCAAAGGATTGCAACCATATCAAATTACTTGTTTATTTTATAGACTACTAATTCTTTTTTTTTTTTTTTGTAAGATCTTTTTTTATTTATTTGACAGAGAGATGTAGAGCAGCAGGCAGAGGAAGAGGAAGAAGTAGGCTCTCTGCTGAGCAGGGAACCTGATGCAGGGCTCAATGCCAGGACCCTGGGTCAGGACCCCAGCCGAAGGCAGATGCTTAACCTACTGAGCCACCCACGTGCCCCAAATAAAATCATTTTTAAAAGAGTTTTATGTACCTGTCTTGCTTGAGAGTTTAGGTAAATCTTCAGGAGTGACAGATTGGTGGAAGAAATGTTCAAGGTATGGTTTCCAAGACTGTTTCATTCTATAAACTAGACAAGAAAAGGATTACAGATAGCAGGTACACAATACTTGTGGAATGCATGAATGAGTAAATGAATCTCATGTTCATTTGTCCTGACTAAAATATGAGATTTTATTTTTTTTTGAATGGAAGTACAGTTAACAAACAATTTTGTATTAGTTATGGGTGTACAACATACTGATTTGACAACTCTATACATTGTTCTGTAATCACGGCGGTTAAGTGTAGTTACCACCCGAGGCCATACAAAGTTATTACAATATTATTGACTATGCTGTAGCTTTCTCTGCACTGTACATTTCCATGACTCATTTATATTATAACTGGAAGTTATAATTTTTTATTTCTCTTCACCTATTTCACCCAACTCCCTAATCCCTCCCCTCAGGCAACCACCAGTTTTCTCTTCTTTGAATGTATGATTCTGTTTCTCTTTCTCATTTGTTCGTTTTGTTTCTTAGATTCCACAAAGTGCAGTCATATGGTATTTGTCTTTCTTTGACTGTGAAATTTTTATTCTTGATAGGACAACCCCTCCAGAGAGGTCATATTGAAAGCATCTGCTTTTCAATGAATAATTCCTGTTGACCCAGTTAAACCAGAATTAAAAAAAAAAAAAAAAAAAAAGAAGTCCGTTGCTACTTTCATTTTTACTAAAGCATAATTTCTCTTAGGACAGAAAGGGCTATTTCACTTTTAGTAGATGGGTGAGGATGAAGGTGATGGTGAAGTTTGAATGGCCCCCTAGTGGAAATGAGAATAAGAACAGATTTCTAAAGACCTAAGTTTATGCCTTTCAAGGATATCATGGACCATACAAGAGATCATGTGGATGGCTAATGGAAACATGGTGAGTCCTAATATATGGATCTCTCCCAAATCAATTATCATTTCAAAAATCTTAACCAACAAAATGAGTTTTATAGAGGTACTATTTTCTTGAAGATATGATAACAGATAAAAATTCTATCTAATAATAAAGCAATAGAAGTGTATGCTTCTCAGTATAATGTTCAAATTTATTATTCCAATCCAGATTGTCACTGCAATAGTTAAATTAGGATGAAATTTATAACAATTTCACAATAAAGAAGCTAGAACTCAAGTCATGACTGACAAGTTTAAGAGTTCAACTCCATGGTCTTCCTTTCCATCATTTTCATTATCACCTCTTAAAAGAACAAATCATGGATAAAGCCATTCACTTACTACTGGGAGTCAGTTGTGGGTGTAGGAAGCCTGTATGTATCATTATGAATCTGATTCCTCAAACCAATGATGGCTAAAGCTGGTTCACATATTTTACTTACCCTGATGTAAACTACCTTCTACGTACCCTGTCTCATTATGGTCCATTTAAAGCCCTAGAAGTTACCAGAATTATGCCCTTGTTTTTGTTTTGTTTTGTTTTGTTTTTGTTGTTGTTGTTGTTTTGTTTTGTCTAGGTTTAGCAATATTTTGACTGTTTATCTACAACATTGTTTCATATTTGTTTCAGTTCTGCTTTGTACCTAAAACAAAAATGGTTTGTCTAATCCTTCTGCTTATTTATTGGGGATTTATTACTACTGTATTTCTGAGACATAGAAGTAGCATAAAAGCTTAAAGTCACATTTCACCTTGTGGCTTCCCTAGGAAAACATCATGTCTTTAAGGGATCGGAGTACTATAATTGTTCTGACTATACTACAAAAGAAGATCTTATCCTACTGTGATTTTTTCCACTGAAGATTTGGTTTGGTTTAATGAACCCCTTCTTAGGATACTTGTGAGGAGCCCTGGTGTTGTATGTAAGTGATGAATCACTGAATTCTACTCCTGAAACCAATATTGCAATGTTAACTAAAATTTAAATAAAATATATATGTTTTAAAAAACTGAAATAAATAAATAAATACCTCCTTCCAGTCATTTTGTGGTGAAATGAATAGAGTTGTCCAAAAATGACTGTGGCTGTGTACTCTGCATTTCCTGGTCACCAAGCCAGTTGGGAGCTCCAGCTGCCTAGCCCCACATTCTCTCACCAGAAAGGGTTGAATGAAACCTCAGCTTCTCAAGGAACAAGTTGTAGCTGTTCCTTGACAAAAAGGATATAACTTGCCATGGGAGCCAAGTTTCTAGGTGCTGTGCAGCTGATATTCCCAGACAACTTCTGTCAGTAGTTGGCATCAAAATTCTTGATTGCTTGAGAACAAGCTCCCTTTGTTTTCTCCACTCAGAAAACTACTTTCTCACACTTGTTTCCTATAATGAATAAGAAGAGCAGGCAAGGTCCCTTGAAACATGAACAGCCTTGTATGTCCTTCAGCCCTGGCAATTCTTTCTGTGGGGAGATGAGAGAAACCTCAGCTTTTTCTTCTCCTGCTGACCAGGTCTTGCAAATAGGACTTTGTTGAATTCACCCAGAATCCCAATAGAGGAAAAGTTAGAGACCCAGAAGTAGCCTATTTCGCAAAGTATGGTGCCTTGAACACTTTTTTCTGAGCCCTAAATGATCAGTTAAGTATCCAAGCACAGAGTGAGCAACTCAGAAGCAGTTTCCCCTAAAAGTTATGACTCTCACCTTCCAACTAGTGTGTGTGTTTACTATAACTTTTCATTTCTCCCTAAGTCACCAATTCCTTTTATTTCACTATCTCCTCTATAGTAAAGGCTTAATAAAACTGAAGTAATTACTCTTATTGAAGCAGAAGTTTTAAATATTTTTGAAAACTTCCTTCTTCAAATCATATAGTATTTGGTTATTTTTTGTTGGGATATTTAGGTGCCCACTGATTTTAAACACTGTTTACCAATGCTGTTGATAAAAGTTACATCATCATTTCCACCTGAAGACGATGTTCCTTTTATTTAAAAACAGGTAGTTCATATTGTTATCATTATTATCACAAATATAATAATACCTTCATTGTACAAGTTTAAAAATTTGCTTCTTTAGTGTTTTCTGTTACAGATATTGCATTTTCTATATTATATCCTAATATCTGCAACAATATTTCCCAAATTCTGTAATATACAGAAATGAATGGTTATTATTATATACCTGATACCAGTATAATAACACCATATGTCAACCATACTTCACAACAATTTAAAAAAAATTAAAAATAAAAAATAACAACACACAAAATAATATTACCCAATGTAGTTAAAACAGAGAACTGGAACTGAATGTACAGTTTTATATATTTTAATGATGCTACATTTTTATATTCTTCAGTTCACCATAAAGTTTTCATTGTTAGCTTATTTTTAATATTTAATTGATCTTCATATGTATTTTAAAATGGTTAATTACAAAAACAGGAATAGATAATGCTGTTTTTTTCTGAGTAGGGATTATACCTAGCTTTTCTTTTTCTTTTTTTTTTTTTTTACTTATTGTCTACTGTTCTTTAAAATAAGTACTTACTATAAGAACATTAAAAAAATGCCTTCAGAAGTCTAAGGGGGCATTGGAACAGTTTGGAAAAGGCTCTATCACCAGATATTACTAACAATAATATGGGTCAAATATTGTCTAGCTCAGAGTTTCTGGGAGGAGGAGAATGTAGAATAATTGAGACAGAATACTTATGCCTTTTTTTTTTTAAATTTTTTATTTTTGATAAACATATATTTTTATCCCCAGGGGTACAGGTCTGTGAATCACCAGGTTTACACACTTCACAGCACTCACCAAATCACATACCCTCCCCAATGTCCATAAAGGGGGTGGGATTACTTATGCCTTTTTTAAAAAATCTTAATAGAGAGGAGTCAGTCATCTCTCAAAGTCTAAATTTTCTCATTTAGATATTTCTACTATATTCACTATATATTCATTATTTTACCACCACTTATTAATATCATGATTCCATTATTACCCTGTCCTTTTTACTTGATAAAACTATCTTTTTTTTTTTTTTTTTTTAAGATTTGTTTATTCAGAGAGAGAGAGAGGAGAGAGGAGAATGCGAAGGGGGAGGAGCAGCGGGAGACTCTCCAGCAGACTCCTCCCTCTACAAAGCTCAATACCAAAAACCTTGAGATTTAGAACTATTGCTTTGATACCTGTCTTTTTAAACTAGCCTATTTATGGATATCACGCATTGTTTTTTTTATGTGCCGGGAAATATATCCCTATTTGTCACAAGTACCACAGAAGTTAGGTTTGATTAGCTGAGTTTTAAGGTAACAAAAATTAAGACCACTATCATCATGGTACTTTGCCCAAAGTCACCTACAAAGGAGCAACAAAATCAAAAGTCAGGCCCCATTAATTTTCCAGGGCCACCATCTTGCACATTCACATGGTAGCCAAAACAGAAGGGCAGCCATGTTCCATCATGTACCATAGCTCTAACTGTGGAGTTGCTGACATTTCCTTCTCAGTATACCAGCCTACCTCCCAACCTCTCATGGCTAAATGCGGCAAATTGTTTGGCTTTAGAGCATGAGTATGCAGGTGGCCATAGACTTATCTACTCCCTCTGTGAACGTAAATGAACAGACAGCTGCTTTATCACTGGTATGAGAAAGAAAGCTATTTAAGATTGCACTGTCATTACTGTTTCTGACTAACTCAGAAAAATAACATGCAAATGAGAAAGTTGACCTGTTTGTGGATTTGGTTCTATACAATTTCTTTTAAGAAAATCCACGGTCAATGAATTCTGGCATTCATATTTTGCCAGCCCCTGGTAGATGTTAAGGTTGATTCACCTCTGGTGACTGTGTTATGTGAAGGGCTATGTTCCCTAATCTTACACTACTACTGGTAGCTTACTATGATGGTGGAGGTATCCTCTTGACTACCAGGAAATTTGCTTTACTTTGATAAACTGAGGTTTCTCACCACTCTTGTAACACCTGAGTGATCTTTGTTCTGGAGAGAAAGTGCCCTTATTTAAACTACCCAGGAGATTTTTCCATGGCTTAAATGAGGGTCTCATTGCTCCTTCAGAAAACACTGAGTGATATGGTGGTGGCTGAATTAAAGGCAGGGAAGAAAAGTAAATGGCATCATTTGTTTTAAAATAAAACCTGAGGTAAAAAAAAAACGCTAACTGCTTTGTGCTTAAGTACTTACAGAAAAAGGGAATTGTTTCAGGAAATTATATGAGATGAAAAAAGAAAAACAAGCAAACAAACCTACACAGCTGCTTCGCACTACACTTACTCTTTTTTGAAATAATGTGCCTGGGTCCAAGAATTCTACCTCTCAAGAAGATAATTCTGCATATCGCCATCTTGTTATTCTGTGTTATACATAATGAAATCATATCAAGGCTAAGAATTAATACCATTATTTAAATCTAAAGGATTGTAGCAGCTCGTATTGATTCTTTACATTCAAAATGATTTTATTTTTCATTTAGGGTATTGTAGAAATGGTACAAATACCCTTAGCAGCAAGACAAAATTTTTTAAAAATATTTTTATTATTTGACCAGTGAGAGAGGCAACACAAGCAGGGACACTGGGAGAGGGAGAGTCAGTCCTCCCGCTGAACAAGGAGCCCAGTGTGGGTCTCCATCCCAGGACACTGGGATCATGACCTGAACTGAAGGCAGCCACTTAACGACCAAGCCACCCAGGTGCCCCAACAAGACTAGATTTAAATGTTGTTTGAAAAAATAAACCTTTTCCCACAACTAGCTATTTTCATAGAACAGAATTTATTCATATTTACCGTGGCCAAGGACTTGTGCAGAATCATGACAGAATATATAAAAATTTTTAAGAGGTCGAAGGAAGGAAGTGCCACTTGGAGTATTCATGATCTTATTAGGGTTCATGAGAAAAGCAAAAAGGTTTAGATAAAGTTCCAGTGCACTTAATGTCTAGCAATTATATTGTGCTAGACAGATTTGGGTGGGGAAAGGGACTGATATTCAAAGAAACAAGGGAGCAAAAGATATTGCTTGACTGAAACCACTGTTAACTGTCATAGGTGTCCCTCTGAAACCGAAGGCTCTTTTTCTCATGTGTGTTCTCCTCATGCTGCTCCCTACCTCCCAAAAAAGTCGTACTAGACTTCAAGACGGCATCGGCTTCAGCTTACCTTGAGATTTCCTGTAACAACAGTTAACTATATACACCCATTCTTTGGACCCATCTCTTTCAAAAGAAATCTGCCTGGAAAAGATCAAAGTACATCTGAATTAGTTTCCTTCTACCTCGTTTACTTAATTCAGTAAAGGGCTCCTTGTTTTTGCCACATCAAACTTTAGAAACAAAGATGGCTTTCAACATAGCCTGGAAAAAAATATTTTACTGTCATCATAGGTGACTTGGAGCAGCCTCTGATCTTTATTTAGATTTGTCCAGAAAGAAGTCAGGCACAGATTTCATGCTCCAAAAATTCCAATACTTCAAGTCGTGCCTCTCCAAATATTGTCTTTACTGTACTCTTGTCCCATACCAACACTGGACCTAGACATGTTGATGAGAATCTGGCTTCCTCCTCCTGGGAGACACTCCCATGTCGGGGTCACACCTCCAAGATGGCGCCGGTTGCGCCCCTAAGATGGTGCCGGAGCAGCACAACAGCCTAAAAAAAAACATCTGCCCTGGCCACACGTGACCTCGTGCTCGTCACATGAACACCGTATGCCACCACTGCCTACAAGCCCCAGATACCTCCTGTTCACCTGAACACCTCTGTGATTGGCTGTATACCTCCTGTTCACGTGAACACCTCTGTGATTGGCTGTATACCTCCTGTTCACGTGAACACCTCTGTGATTGGTTGTTATGCCCTATATAAGGCAAGGGAACTTCCCGGCAGGGGAAGGGGAAAGAAGGGGAGGAGAAAGATCGACCAGGGTATAAACAAGAGCTTGTGCATCGAACTGTGTGTGTGTTGGTGTTGCGTCATCTCTGCAGGCAGGGAGAGCGTGACACTCCCATACTGTACAAGTACTACAGTTCAATCCCACTGTACCTATGTGTTTTGAAGGTACAAAAAAGGTAAATGCACAGCAATGGCTAGTCTTTGTCTTTAGACAAATAATACCCACTCTCATAAACTTCTTCTCTATCTGGACATGTTGGCTAAAAGTGTCTGCAGGATAAGAGTTAGAGAAACTGTTTTTGGTCACTGAGGAACAAGTCTTGCTAATTATGCTTTTAGAACTCACAATGTCACCAATTGTCTCTCCTTTTGGGGATGTGACAAATATTTTGAGTTCTTAATTTTTTTTAAGATTTTATTTATTTATTTGACAGAGAGAGAGAGAGAGAGAGATCACAAGTAGGCAGAGAGGCAGGCCAAGAGTGAGATGGGGAGCAGGCTGCCTGCTGAGCAGAGAGCCCTATGTGGGAATTGATCCCAGGACCCTGAGATGATGACCTGAGGTGAAGGCAGAACCTTAACCCACTGAGCCACCCAAGCGCCCCTATTTTGAGTTCTTATAAAAAAAAGTTTGGTATTTTGTTGTTTCAGAGAAGGACTAAATCTATGTAAAAAGGAATTTGTTTAAAAATATATGTTAGGGTGGCACCTGAGTGGCTCAGTGGGTTAAGCCTCTGCCTTCAGCTTGGGTCATGATCTCAGGGTCCTGGGATCGAGCCCCACACGGGGCTCTCTGCTCAGCGGGGAGCCTGCTTCCCCCTTCTCTCTCTGCCTGCCTCTCTGACTACTTGTGATCTCTCTCTCTCTCTCTCTGTCAAATAAGTAAATAAAAAAATATATATATATATGCATATATATATATGTTAGGAATTTTGCAAATGAACCTGTCTAGAAAGTTTATACCTCACAACTCAAGAAAAACAGAGAGTTTAGTAACAATCTTTTCCATCAAAGACACTACAATTCAAAATTCATAGTATTAATGAGGGAGACAGGCACCAAAGTCAAGGAAGCAAACCAATATTTTCATTGATCTATATATAAAATTTTAATTGAATCCCTAAAGTAAAGATCATGGCTGAAGTAGGCATAGAGTCTAGAGAGAAGACTCACTTACCTCCTATTCTTCATATATATGTGAAGAATAAAAATATATATGATTATATATGAATATGTATACATAGATGTATTTATGTCACATAAATATAAGAATATATGTATATATCCCATATCAATATGAGTATATCTATATATACACACATATATATGAATGTATATATATGTATGATGTTTGGCATAAAATTTTGCCTCAGAGACATGAGTCTACAACTGTTCACATCTGTAAAGAGCTGTAAAGTTAGTCATAAGGCAAAAATGAAAAAGTAAAACTTGCTTAATGGTGAAATGGAATGGAGTAGAGAATAAAGACAGGCCAGTTGAAACAGATATAAAAACGTGTGTATAAAGTTAGAATTAACATTTAGGAGTATATAGGAGAACAAAAAAGATAGAAAATTATCTAACCTGATGTGGTAGTTACCGTATCCCAAAGATGATTTGCCATAAAAGCTTTTAGATTTCGACATCTTACATTGGTAATGTTAAGTACCATTCACTGCTTGCCAGAGAGGAAAACAAGTTGACTATTGCTCCAGGGAAGTGTCTACTGAAAAGACTGAAAGTAATAATAAAATACATACTGTACCCAGACAGATAAGAAGAATAATCAAAGGGATATTTTTTTAGGGAGGGATATTTTAAAGAAGATAATTCTGGATTCTAGGGTTCATTTTGAAAATACAAAATCTAAACATTTGAATAAACTGCATTTTTTAAAATTAAGATTATTTCTAATGTGAAATGTATTAGAATTTTTCTTTACATATTTTATCCTCCTCCTCCATTCCTTCCTCACTCCACATATACATATATTGCAAGATGTTGTGTATACTCATTTTTACATCTGGATCCCTGGGAAATCCCAGGTTATATTAAGAGAACAAGGTCTTTAGAAAAGTTGAAAAGAAAAAAATAGATATTTTTGAATGATAACACAAAAGGATATTCCATATATTTATTAGTTTATAAAATATTTATTGAGAACCGATTATGAGCTGGGTATTCACTAGGTATTGGGAATCCAACAGTAAATAAACGTGGATGTTTTCTACCCCCATGGAGCCCAGAGTTTTGTAAGTAAAACAGTACATGGATAATCACACAAAGATAAATATAATATTACAAACTATAGCTGTCTCTATGAAAGGGAGATGACTTGTGCCAGTAGAGTCTTAGTAGTAGGACTTGACTTGGTTATAACCATTATGGAAGCCATCAGAGAGGAAAAAATGACAGAGCTGGGAAATGAAGAAATACATAGAGTTGAGAAAAGTTTTTCTAGCATACAGTTCTCCTTCAGAAAATAAAGGGAGATGGAGTGCTTGAGGAACTACAATACAGAAAGAAAGTAAAAGAGCAATGGGGAAGAGATCATATATACATGATCTCAAATAGCTAATGGCTCATTTATGACCTGTGTCCTAAAGCCAATAAGAAGCTGGGGAGTATTTGACTGAGGTTAGTGACATAATCAGATTGTATTTCAAAATGAACAATGTGTTCTATCATGTTTGAAGAACAGATTGTATGGGATCAAGATTAAATTAAAAGTGATTATTTAGAAGGATATTGCAATATTCCAGATGAAGAAGATGTTTATGTTAGGGAGAGAAAAAGAGATGGTGTGACATATAATTCTGAGGTAAATTCATAGGGCTTTGTAGAGCTTTGAATATTAAGGGGTCTGAGAAAAAGAAAGTGTGAAAGAAAACCTCTAGGTTTGAACATGTTGTTCAAATCAAATAGAGATATCAAGAATAAAATTTATATGCAAATTATGAGACGAGAGGGGCTGTTTTGTTTTAGTCAGATGCAGATTTCTTTCTTTTTTTTTTTTCTTTACGATTTTATTTATTTATTTGACAGACAGAGATCACAAGCAGGCAGAGAGGCAGCAGAGAGAGGAGGAAGCAGGCTTCCCGCAGAGCAGAGAGCCCGATGCGGGGCTGGATCCCAGGACCCTGAGATCATGACCCGAGCTGAAGGCAGCGGCTTTAACCCACTGAGCCACCCAGGCACCCCCAGATGCAGATTTCTTAAACGTGAGTTTCATGGTTATAGATAACAATTTAGGCCCTGCACATTAATACCATGACTTGATATAATAAAATATAAACCATGGAAAGTTTGGATTTCTGTGAAGGACGAGGAAGTATATCATAGCTTAATTCCCTGTTTCCTTAAGTAGAGATGTAATGTATTTCCAACCCCAGTCCTTTAGTTCAACAGAAGGAAAATGTGACACACACAAACAAAAAGCAGATTGAATCAGAGGACTAAAGGATGCAGAAGCAGTTGGATTCAAAAAGTTTGAGACAATGGAGGAAGAGAGAAAGAGATCACAGAGAAAATTTCCTTATACCTATCTGAGTTGGATTTAGATACAGACTGATAGGAGCAAAGGAAAATTGAAAAATGCATTGTGCACCTTCTTTTTGCCAGACTGAGAGAGAAGATGACAATTTGATTATCTAAGACCTATGGGCTATACTTTGCTTTCTTCTAAACTTTAAGAATAAGTCTTTTGGAGTTTTAATCTACAGGAAAATTGAACTGGAATGAAGTATGTCTCCAAGCATGTTAGAGTGCTGAATTTGAGTTAAAACACATTGTAGCATTAAGTCATTTTGAAG
Organism: Mustela nigripes; assembly: GCF_022355385.1. Classification (NCBI taxonomy): domain Eukaryota; kingdom Metazoa; phylum Chordata; class Mammalia; order Carnivora; family Mustelidae; genus Mustela; species Mustela nigripes. Next base: position 196,376,985 of record NC_081558.1, read on the forward strand.
GTTGTCATAGCAGCTAAACTGTTAATTTTTATCAAAGCAAAAAGACATCTGGGAAAAGCAATAATGGCCTGGGGATTAACTCTCTCAAGAATGGGATATCATGAAAAACAGTGATTTCAACTCTAGAACTTTAATTGGTGGATCTTATTTTGAGATTGAATCCCTAAAGAAAAATGATATTTTTTTTCTCCCATGTGACTTTATCATACAGGGCTCTCTAAAAGACATCCAAGGCAAAGCAGCTTATGGATAATAGTTCACATACATGCCTTGTCCAACACATAGCTGTTTAAAAAGTCGGTCTCCTTCTTGAAAATGGAGATAGATTCTTGAGCAATATCATGAGTTGGTGGGAAGACTCAAAGCAACAAATATGACACAGAAAGCACCAGATATCTGGATTGGTGCCGTGGAATTAAGGATATCTCAAGTGATGTACCCTGTGTTGTAGGTCTTTAATACTAACCAGGTTTGGTTATTTTTCACTAGGACGGTGCAACACATAGTCAAACTGAAGGATATAATTTATTGCAGCAGACAGATAAAACAAAATTAGCAAAGGGAAAGGTGTGTGGGGCCTGGTATTGAATGAATATTTATGTTCTTCCCAAATTCATATGTTGATATCCTAACTCCTAATGGGTGGTGTTTGGAGATAAGGTTATAGATATATATCTATATCTACATCTTTCCATCATGTGAGGATACAGTGAGAAGGTGGCCAACTACAAGCCAGGAAACCATTCTTACCAGTACCCAACTAGGATGACAACCTGATCTAAGAACTCCAACCTCCAGAACTGTGATAAATTTCTTGTTTAAGCCACTCAGTTTATGGTATTTTGTCATGGAAACCCAAGCTAAGTGATATATCACTTTTGTGAAGGAAACTAGGTACAAGCTTCAAAGAGTCCTCTTCCAGTTGAGTCACACAGTATGTGCTTAATTCCTATGGTAATGAGCTGTGGCACCATGTATAAAATGTTGTCTACCAGAGAAATTTGTGGGAGTCTCAGTATCCAGGGTTTTAACTGAGGACTGGCTACATAGGTACCCTCTGTCTAACATATTCCAAACTTCCAGGCTCTCAGAAGGTAAGCAAATATTCAACATAAACCATATTGTTCATGCAGAGAGTCTAGGCACAGTAAGCCATTCTTCATTTGGGCAATGGTAGAAACCCTCCCTAAATCTCAGATGCCAGACAAGGGCCAATCTTACAATTTTACAAAGAAAGAAAAGTGAAGGTTGAAAAACAAAGCATTTGAATGGTGGACTGAATATATGAAAGAAATATTGTAACATGAAATTTCTGAGAGCTTAAGAAATGTTGACAATTGATGTAAGCTTTGGGGGTCTTGTCTTGAGATGGTGCCTGGGGTGGGAGCCAAGACTCCAACATTACCTGTACTTGACTGGTTACTGGCATTCGGTGAAGAGTTTGACAGCAGAAAAATTGCCAAGGAAACATATGTGGACTGTGAGACCATCTGGCATAAGAAGTTTAAAAGAACTTAAGCTTTGTAATAATATGAAAATATTATTTGCAAAAGGCAGTTCAGAGGGGAGACCAAGGACTGAGTTTCAGAAAGCCAGGCAATGATCAAGAATTTGTAGGTGGAACCCACCTTATTCAGACCTAGGTGATTTTAATTTAGACCTCAATCCCTGACTCTCAAGGAATTTTAGAGTTTTCCCCCAACCAAGATTCTCTTTTATTGCTAGAATTAGTTCAGGTGGAAAGGAGAAAGTCATAACACACAAATAGCACCCTACTACCCTTATACACACACACACACTCACACACACACACACACACACACATTCATGGCATGAGTTTAAGATGGTGTCTTGACTTAAGTTTATATTATGCTGAGTAAGAAAGAGGGCCACAGGACAAAGCAGATTGTTACTCTGATAGCCATATTGAAGTTAGTAGAAATTGGAATATTGTTAACTTCACCTTCTACAACCATATACACCTTCTACAACCAATGCATATAGAACATTGGTCCATTGTCTGCAGTGTCATTTTCGAATATCTCCTCCCATTCCGTGGGTTGCTTTTTTGTTTTGTTGACTGTTTTCCTTTGCTATGCAGACTTTGATCTTGATGAAGTCCCAAAAGTTCATTTTTGCTTTTGTTTCCTTTGTCTTTGGGGACATGTTTTGAAAGAAGTTGCTGTGGCCAAGGTCAAAGAGGTTACTCCCTATGTTATCCTCGAGGATTTTGATAGATTCCTGCCTCACATTGAGGTCTTTATCCATTTTGATAAATGGATAAAATTTATCTTTGTGTATGGTATAAAAGATTGGTCGAGTTTCTTCCATACATAGCTATCCAATTTTCCCAGCACCATTTATTGAAAAGACTCTCTTTTTACTACTGGATATTCTTTCCTGCTTTGTCAAAGATTATTTGACCATAGAGTTGAGGGTCCACCTCTGGGCTGTCTACTCTGTTCCACCGGTCTATGTGTTTGTTTTTGTGCCAGTACCATGCTGTATGATGATCACAGCTTTGTGGTAAAGCTTGAAATGAAATAACATGATACCCCCAGTTTTTATTTTTTCAACCTTTCCTTAGCAATTCAGGGTCTCTTCTGGTTCCAAAAATGTTTTAGGATTGCTTGTTCCAGCTCTTCAAAAAATGCCTGTGAAATTTTGTTGGGACAACATTCAAAGTATAGACTGCTCTAGGTAATACAGACATTTAAAAATGTTTATTCTTCTGATCTATGAGCATGAAATGGTCTTCCATCTTTTTGTGTCTTCTTCAATTACTTTGATGAGTGTTCTGTTGTTCCTCAAGTACAGATCCTTTACCTCTTTGGTTAGGTTTATTCCCAGGTATCTTATGGCTCTTGGTGCTATATTCTTTCCATATTTTCCATATTTTTATTGTTAGTATATAAGAAATCAACTGATTTCTGTACATTGATTTTGTATCCTGCCGCATTACTGAATTGCTGTATGAATTCTAGTTTGGGGGTGGAGTCTTTTGTGTTTTCCATATAAAGCATCATCTCATCTGTGAAGAGAGCTTGACTTCTTCTTTGCCAATTTTAATACCTTTTATTTCTTTTTGTTGTCTGATTGCTGTTGCTAGGACTTCTAGTACTATGTTGAACAACAGTGGTGAGTGGAAAACCTTGTCGTGTTCCTGATAAAGGGAAGGCTGTCAGCTTTCCCCTGGTGAGGATGATATTCACTGGGTTTTTCATAGTGGACACTACAGACAAGGGACTGATATCCAAGATCTATAAAGAACTCCTCAAACTCAACACACACAAAACAGATAATCACATCAAAAAATGGGCAGAAGACATGAATGAACACTTCTCCAAAGAAGACATATAAATGACTAACAGACACATGAAAAACTGTTCATCATCATCAGCCATGAGGGAGATTCAAATCAAAACCACATTGAGATACCACCTTACACCAGTTAGAATGGCCAAAATCAACAAGACAGTAAATAACAAGTGCTGGAGAGGCTGTGAAGAAAGGGGGGCCCTCTTACACTGTTGGTGGGAAGGCAAGTTGGTGCATACACCTTGGAAAACAGTGCAGAGAGTCCTTAAGAAATTAAAAATAGAGCTACTTTATGACCCTGCAATTTCACTACTGGGTATTTACCCCAAAGATACAGATGGAGTGAAAAGAAGACCTATCTGTACACCAATGTTCATAACAGCAATGGCCACAGTCACCAACTGTGGAGAGAACCAAGATGCCATTCAACAGATGAATGACTAAAGAAGTTATGGTCCGTATATACAATGGAGTATTATGCCTCCATCAGAAAGGATGAATACCCAACTTTTGTATCAACATGGACGAGACTGGAGGAGATTATGCCGACTGAAATAAGCCAAGCAGAGAGAGTCAATTATCATATTGTTTTACTACTTGTGGAGCATAAGGAATAATACGAAGGACATTGGGAGATGGAGAGAAGTGAGCTGGGGGAAATTGGAGGGGAGACAAACCATGAGAGACTGTGGACTCTGAGAAACAAACTGCGGGTTTGGGAGGGGATGGTTTTGGGGGGGGGGTAGCCTGGTGGTAGGTATTAAGGAGGGCACATATTGCATGGAGCATTAAGTGTGGTGCACAAACAATGAATTTTGGAACACACACACACACAAATAAATTAAAATTTAAAAAAAAATCATTGGCCCAGAATTCAGCAAAAAGTTTTGTTGAAAATGGCAACAGAAAGAAGAAGAAGGAAGAGGAGGAGGAAGAGGAGGAGAAGGAGGAGAAAGAGACGAAGAAGAAGGAAAAGAAGAAAAAGAAGAAGAAGGGCGCCTGGGTGGCTCAGTGGGTTAAGCCGCTGCCTTCGGCTCAGGTCATGATCTCAGGTTCCTGGGATCGAATCCCGCATTGGGCTCTCTGCTCAGCAGGGAGTCTGCTTCCTTCTCTCTCTCTCTGCCTGCCTCTCTGCCTACTTGTGATCTCTCTCTGTCAAATAAATAAATAAAATCTTTAAAAAAAAGAAGAAGAAGAAGAAGAGGAGGAGGAAGAACAGGGGGAAGAGGAAGAGGAAGAAGAAGAAAAAATGGTCTTGTGATGGCAATTTATAAACTTTATGTTCTGAACTTGCTGGTCTTGGACAGGCATACTTTTCACAAACTAATAGATACTTTGAAAGAGTCGAGAGTCCTATTCTTGAGGCAGGAAACCATAGATTCAGAGATAATTCATTATGAAGACTGTGGACATTAGGGAAAATATATATTATCTAGTATGGGATTCTCTATTCTAAAGCATTCCAAACAAACAAAAAAAAAAACAATAGTGAGGTTGTTATTTTTGGAAGTATTGAAATTGATGGAAATAAAAAATTTAAACACTATCTCCTGTCATTATCAAAGATTTTCCTAAGTAAGATATATAACAGAAATTTATTAAATAAGTAAAAAAAAAAAAAAATTCAGTGCAGAATGGAGCTTTCAGTGAAAGTGGCATGTATATTTTCTTCTCTGGTTATTCAAAATGCTAAGAAGTGGAAACACCAGTTTCATACTTCATCTCTTGTTATTCAGGAGGAAGAGTGCATTAAATGATCACACAGAGTTGAAAGGCAAATTCAGAAACCATATCCAAGTAGCATGCTAGTTAACAGCTTTGGCAGCATAAAGATTTATACCTCTGTGTATGCTCACATAAATATAAAATTATGTGTATACAAATTTAAGAATAAGCACACACATGTGCGCGCACACACACACACACACACTCTCTCTCTCCCCCAAGGAAGACTAAATTGGATGTTTAGTCTTGATGTGAAATTTGAGAGTCACAGGAACACATAAACTAGTAGCTGCTACAAGAAGGTACATTTTTATATAATGATGAACCCCAAGAAATATAACGAGAACCAGTTATGGTTGAAGTTTTCAACTATATAAAGTCAACCAACTAGGAAATCTCCTAGACCTTACGGCACTTGTGATGTTGACTATGGGTAGTTAATCGCTTGCCCTGACCTTAAGAGATTACATTTGGGGGGTTAAACTTTGAGGAAGTGGAAGTAAAAATAATTGGTGTTGCCCGGGACAAGTGTGTATATATAAAACTGCTACTTTGGGAATAGTAAATTCCTTCTATATACCTATACTGAAGGTATATTGATCAAGACTATTGTGTCTGAGTTAAGCAAAAGGATAGTTTGATTATTTGAAGGGAGGAGGTAGAACTTCAGCAAATCAGAGGAACAAATCCTCTAAAATACTGACAAAAATATAAATATAGGCATAGGTATAAGTTTATCCCCAAACATGATCAATAAATAAAATATGCAAGTATTCACAGTTAGGTAAATTTGAATTGGAAATGAGTTCACAAAATATTTAAATAGACAAATATAGACTCATAAAAATAGGAAGAAATACTTGGAATTTAGGTTTGGTTATCTTGTGAATTTTACATATAATACTTGAATAAAAGCTTTATTTTTTTCCCCCCTGAGAAAGGGTTTTCCTAATATCATATAGAAAAAAAATGAAAATGACAAAAAAAAAAAAAAGAAAAGAAAATGACTGTATTCCAAATCTATATTCCTCAAAACCTTAAAAAAAAAAAAAAAACTATCCAGGAGTCATTTCAAAAACACATAAAAGGATATTATGTTTAAATATGTAGGAATCACTGGGTCAGATGAAATTAAACAGCTTCCCTTCATGCAGATGGGGGAAAAGCCCTAAGATATTGTGCATACAAATAGGCACAAAATAGATGGTGCTTCATTTCCAAAATGATTTTTTTTTAACTGAAATGTGATTTAAGGAAACACCTACAAGCTGCAGAAGATTTGGAAAAATGCAAATCTCAGAAGAATTTTGCAGTCTTGTCATATCTAGAGAGTCTTCGTTCTAACAAAATGTGGCATCATATGTATTTGGTCCTTCTTGGTTCCTGACACAGAGCCTCTAAAATCCTCAGAATGCCCCGAATGATAGAAGCATCTTCTGCTATTCATAAAGAGCCCCACACACGAGTTTACGTTATAGGGTTTAATTCATGGCAGGGTCTCTAGATAGCTTCAGGATAGAGACTGGTCACCAATAAAGGCAAACACAGGATTAGAGGGTGGAACTTTCAGCCCCATCCTCTGCCTTCTGGAGAGGTAAGGGGACTAGATGCTGGATTCTACAAACTACTGAACAATGCAACTTGAAAAGCTTCTTTTCAAGTCTGGGTGGCTCATTGGGCTAAAGCCTCTGCCTTTCACTCAGGTCATGATCTCAGAGTCCTGGGATGGAGCCCCACATCGGGCTCTCTGCTCCACGGGGAGCCTGCTTCTCCCTCTATCTCTGCCCGTGTCTCTGCCTACTTGTGATCTCTGTCTGCCAAATTAATAAATAAAATCTTAAAAAAAAAAAAGGAAATCTTCTTGGTTAGTGAACATGAGATATATGGGGAATATATACAACATGGATAGATACATAGCTGGGGCACAGGGGTTGGTAAAAGAGTACCTGACTTCAGAGGTCTGAAACAAACCGGATTCAGCCATACTGACAAAATCCAAAGGCAGAGAGACAGTGATGGTAAAACAAAAAAGGAATTTATTTCAGTGAGACCAGCACCTGGAAGATAGCAAACTATAGTTTCAAAGACTGTCTCCAAAATGCCGAAAATATTTCTAGATTTATATAAGGAAAACGTGGCACAAAAGTCAGTGGATACTGCCAAGTGGGCCATAAATGTCAGGTTGATAGTTGTCAATCTTGAAGGGTCTTGCTGGCTCAGGGCAGTTGTTATTGCTTGCAGGTAGTTTCAATTCCCATCACAGGATGCTTTGCCCACTGGGTCTTTACCTGAGTTAAGAGATAAGCTGGAAAGAAGAACTTAATCAATTAGAAAATTTGAGGTCAACATGGAGGTAGCTGGAGCTCTCTTTCAGATAGATGGATAGAAGGATAGTTACACGGATAGATTGCTAGAATCGTACTGCTGTAATGTCTTCTAAAATGGCTTTTTGGACAACTGAAAAAATAAATAAATAAATAAATAAATAAATAAAATAATCCCTATTGGCATTATATTGAAGTTCTCATTCCTTCCCATACTGACTGATACATAATATTGTCTTTGCCTTTTCAACTATTTGATGTGTGAATGGTAACATCACCTTGTGCTTTTAAGTGTGGATTTCCCCAATGATCACTGGGATTGAACCAGATTTCTATTAGCTGTTGGCCTTTGAACCTCTTCTTTTGCAAAGTGCTTGAATCTTTTTCCTACTTAAAAAAAAAAAAAAAAAAAAAGTTTACCTTGTTTTCTTTGACTTGTAGGAGTTATGTATTTTGGCTATAAGATCTTTCATAGGTACCTGAATTCTGAATATTTATTCAGAATTGTTTTCCACTCTGTAGTTCAAATTTTCACTCTCTTACTGATGCTTTTTGATGAACTGGAGTTCTTAATTTTAATGCATCTAAATTTGTCCTCTTTGTAAGTTTTACAACCTGTTTAAAAAATTATTGTCTGCTCCAAGATATCTCCTTTCCAGACTTTTATGACTTTTTTTTACATATAGATCCACAATCCATCTGTATTTTCATTTTTGTGTATAATGTGAGGTAAAGGTGAAGATACTTCCTTTTCATAAATTGATGTTCAGTCAACATGTATTGATAGCACAACCATTCTCCCAATTCACTGAAATATAACAGTATGGTCACTGTCATAGTTAGATATCATAATACAGATTTTTTTTTTCTTTTTGTTTTGTTTTGTTTTATTTATTTATTTATTTATTTTAATTTTTTATTTTTTATAAACATATATTTTTATCCCCAGGGGTACAGGTCTGTGAATCACCAGGTTTACACACTTCACAGCACTCACCAAATCAAATACCCTCCCCAAAGTCCATACAGATTTTGATGTACTCCCAGAATTTATATTCTGTCCCTTAATGGGTTTCTTTTCCTATTATTTTTTAGGACACAAGATTTGTTGTTGTTGTTGTCTGTTTGTTTTTAAGATTTTATTTATTTATTTGACAGAGAGAGAGAGACCACAAGTAGGCATAAGAGGCAAGCAGAGAGAGGGAAGCAAACTCACCGCCAAGCAGAGAGCTCAGTGGGGGGCTCAATTCCAGGGCTCTGAGACCATGACCTGAGCCAAAGGCGGGAGCTTAATCCACTGAGCCACCCAGTGGCCCCAGGACACAAGGTTTTAATATGGCCTTGTAGCCTTATATTAGAATTACATTTGATTCTCTAATATCTCTAGATTTGTTCTTCTACTTAAAGATTACTTTTCCTTTTCTTGGCACTTTTCATATCCTTATGGATTTATTATCTGTTTATCAAATTTTGAGAAAAGAAAAATCTCTGAACATTTTGGTTTGTATTGCCAATAAAAAAATAAATTTGTGCAGAACTGACATATCTACCATATAGAGTCTTCATACATAATCATGTTATTTATTTTGGCCATTAGTCATTCCTTTCAATAATATTTTATTTAGTATAAAGTCTTATAAACCTTTGATTTTTTCTGAGATATTTGATTATTTTTAATGCTTTTTAAAAGATATTGGTCCTTAAATTTCCAACTGTTTTGTTTTATTTTTATAGAAATATAATATTTTTTCATATTAATCAAGGGCCCAGTGACAACTATATATTCATTAATTTAATAAAGTAATTCATTTAATTCATAATATTAAAAAACTCTAAAGAGTTTTTAGTTGTCATGTTATCACCAAGAAAATAAGTTTTATTTATGTATTTCTAATTTTTATGCTCCTTTGTCTCTTTTTTTCTTGCCTTATGGCAATGTTCACACTCTCCACTACTTTATTAAAGTGGAAATAATATCCTCTCCCCTCTCAGTAGAATAAAGTCTAACTTTTATTTTTTTAACCACTAAATGTATACCCTTCTAGATTTTCTGTAGATATTCTTTGTCATTTTAAAATTTTCACTGAGTCTGAGTTTACTAAAATATTTTTCATGAAAGGTTGTTGAATTTGTCAAATGCTTCTTTTGGGTTTCTCTTGATGATTTTTTTTCTTCTTTCTTGAACATTTTTTTTTTTTTTTCTTTTCTTGTCCTTTCTTGAATGTTCTTGACAGGATTTAGAATTCAAGGTTTTGTTAGTCTCATAAAAGGAATTAGAAAAGGTCATCTTCAATTTTTTCTTTTCTGTTTTCAGAAGACTTTGTGCAAGATTGGGGTTATTTCTTTTTGAAATAATTGGAAGAGATTTCACTATTAAAGCCATCTGGTTGTACAGTTTCCTGTGGAAATATTTTTTAGGTAATAACAAATTTAATTTCTTTAACAGATGCCTCTCTACTGAGGTTTTATATGTCATCCCTTAACTTTAGTAAATTGTATTTCTGGGACATTTGTTCATTTTAACTAAATTTTCAAGTTCTTTTGCTCAAAGTTGTTTATAATGCCATTTAATTATTCATATTTAGATCTATATTTATGCCCCTTTTCCCATTTTTATTTTTGTTTTTCTGTTTATAATCTCTTTTGCCTTCATCAACTTTGTTAAGGATTTATCAAATTAATATTTTCAGTCTTTTCAAAGTACTAACGATTGTCTTTATTATTTTCTCTATCCTGTAGTATTGTTAAAATTTCATTCATTTCTATTTTCATCTTTAGTCTTCCTTTTTTGTTTTTCATACTCTTCCTTATTGAGATAGAAAGTTAAAATGTTGATTTTTACCCTTTCTTTTTTCTCATATATGCATGCAAGTCTTTTTTTCTCTTTAAATTCTGCTTTGTCGGTATTGCACAAGTTTTGATTTGTCATATTTCATTACAATTCAGTTAAATAATATCCTAATCTCCATGCTAGCTTATTCCTTCATGTGTGTTGCTTAGGAGTGTGTTACTTAATTTCCAGGTAGTACATCCATTGTTTTCCATCTTAATTCTATCATTAGAGAATATATTTTAAATTGTCTCAAATATTTTTAAAATTTCAAATTGTTTAATATTTTAAATTTTGTTGAGGCTTTGCAATGGCTCACAATATGGCTGGCGTTGATGAACCTTATGTATAAACTTGAAAAGATGTAACTTCAGTTATTGTTGAGTGCAGTGTTCTACATATGTCAATTGGTTTCAGTGTGATAATTGTGATATTCAGATTTTTTTTTTGTTCTTCCATATTTTTGAGTGATTTTCTAGCCTCCTGAAAAGACACTACAGATAACTGAACAAAATCCTTTCAGACTGATTCCCTTCAAATGAATTTTCAATATTGCTTTAGGTGATTTTAATTTGCATCCATCTTTAAGAAGATTCAGTTGAGAGATCAATGTTTTGGCCATTGAAGTGATCCTTAAATGGATGACAGTATTCCATTTATGGCACAGGTTTGTACTAAGCTCACACCCTGGGAAGCTCTGCAGAATAATCCACTAACATTATTTTTTTTAAGTAAGTTTTACAAGTAAATGCAATCAAGTGAAAGCATGTTTCTTTCATACATAGATGTTATTTTTATCTAAGTTTATAGCATTTCACAAATGTGTGTGTTTAAAGTAGTAAAAGGGAACATATCATTTCCATAAAATCTAACTATAGATTCCAACATTTTGAAAAAAAAATTTTTAACTGTTCTTTGCTAGTTGTCCTATGAATCACAAAATGATATCCTCATTATGAATATTTTTCTCAAAAAATAGTCTCAGATTATATGTAGGAGTAAAAACTCATCAAAAAAAAAAAAAAACCAAAAGTCAAGAAGCAAAAAATAATCCCTAAATTAGATATGGCAAACAGGTAGCCTAAGGGCAAAATTTGGCTCTCAGATATGTTTTGTTTGATCTGTGGAATTATTAAAAAAATTAGTCAAAATTTTGACAATGGAAGATGTTGTATAAAAATAACAATGTTAACATTTTTCAGATATCAGAAATTTGGCAATAAACAATGCCATCATTTTCTCTGCATCCCACCACCTTCAATGTTAGAACAAGAATCTGCATCCTAGTATCTTCCCTCACTTAAAGTTTCTGCCTGGTAAATATAGGGAGGTATTTTCAGTTCCTGCCATAACCTTAAGCATCCTGGAAATTATCATTCATTACACATCTTATCAAAAGTAGTGTGTTTGGGGTGCTGATTGGGTGCAGGATATTGTAGGTCAATCTATAATAATGATTATGGGAACAACTGGCAAATAATATGCAAAGCAATATGCATCAAATTTGTAAAATCATATATTTGCAGAACATTCTCACAAAGTTGTTAGTGGAATTTTAATTAGGTTAAAGTTATATATGAGGATTTTTAATTTTAAAAAATTGAATGCACATGAATAACATAAACCTAATAGTTGTGACATGGTACCAGATATCGTAGTAGAATGGAAAACAGATGTTGAGGAAGAGACTGGGATCTAATTATTGTCTTCTAAGGAGTCTCCCTTTTTTCCCAAATTCCAGGTCTTTGAGAGTAGCAAGAGAGAATTCCCTACAGTGTCCAACATAAAAATATGTTATTTGTGTTGTTTACAGTGGTCAGGAAATTCTTTGTTCAAGATCCAGGGTGTATGCCATAAAAAATTATTTAATGTCAATAGAACATAATAGTAGCTTCTGGAATGGTTATCGTTTTTAAAAGTGCCATTTTCTGGAATCAGGATGTCAGTTTATAGGGAACCTGAAAAAAAGCTGACTTAATCAAATGTCTCTGAGCCATGTGGAATCAGAGATTATGACATAATTTTGCCGGGAAATGTTGTAGTCCAACAGTCTAAGACAGGGATATATTTTCAAAGAAGAAGGCCTTAAGCTGCCCAGCAGCTGTTATACATTAGTTATTCACATTATTTTCTGAGGTGACAAATAATTCACTGTGGAAGTTGTTTGCTTCTTTAGATGCAGAGACACATTCCAAGACTGCAGAATTCAGATACATTTTCCAACTAAAAGAAAATTGCTTGCCTGAAAATCTGAAAGTCTGAAGTTTAAATAACTGGACAGAAAGCTGAAACATAGAGGTAGTTTCTCTTTTGACCCTTATGGGTATACAATATTTTTTTTTCCCAACTCAATGTAATTAAATTTAGCTGCCAGGAAGGAAAAGAGTAAGAAAATATCTATATAATAACTTGAGCAACACTGTAGTAATCTTTGGATAACAGCATTGATGTAGCTTAAAAATTCACCAGAATATAGAGTTTCTTCTACTTTAATTTAATGGAATTCACCAACACATCAGCTAGGTAGAGTTTTTGTAATCCACAAGGACTACATTTGCTCACCCAGAAATTGCCTGGATGAACTACTGAAGGTTTCCACAGATATCAACAACTTATTCTTCACCCACCTTAAACCTCGAAACCCTTCCATGTAAAGAAATACCATGAAAACATACACAGATGGCCTTGAAATTTAAATGTATAATTGGAATTCACCCCTCCCCACCAAGAAAAAGAAACCATTCTGGTTGAGGTTGGGATGGCTAATTATCCATGACCCACTTCATAGCTTTATTTCTAGTCCATTTGATTCAATACAGATAGAATTAAAACTAGGACCAAATAAAGACAAATGACATATTTTTAAACATTTAAGGCAAATCATCAACCAGTTTCTACTAACATACTTAAATACTTTCACATTCTAGGACAATCATTCTTTAGGTCTTCTCATTCCTCAGGTCATGGTCTCAGGGCCTAGGATAGAGCCCTGCGTGCGCTCTCTGCTCAGCGAGGAACCTGCTTCCTTCTCTCTCTCTGCCTGCCTCTCTGCCTACTTGTGATCTCTCTGTCAAATGAGAAAATAAAATCTTTAATTTTTTTTAATTTAAAAAATTTTAAAAAATACTAAAAACAATTATAAAATAAGGGAGCATTCTCCTAACATAAATCTAAGGAAAATAATTTATTGGAATACAATTTCACTTTCATGTGAAAATTTGTCCTTAACTTTTACGGGCCTTTTATATATGAATATTCTGGGGAGACAATGTGGAGCCGGAGGACCTATGTCCACCATGGTGCAAAGATCCATTATTATATTTTCCTGGAGTTTCCCATAGCCTGGACATGTTTGTTTTTTATTGATAATCTATTTGTATCATAGTACTATGAATACTCCCTGATATGAAAACTTGATAGCTGCTCTCTTTATCAAGGTTTCAAGATTTTTTTGTTACATAACACTGTCATGTACAGTTTTAAGAATTGACACAATATCCACAGTTAAGTTTTAAGGAATCTCAGTAGGAATAAATTTATTAATTTAACAAACCTTTATTGAGATTTTACAGTGTGTCATAAACCAACACTAAAAAGAATGGTAAGACCTGGAAAAAGTAACCAAACAATGAATACAGAACAAAATATACAAATGGCATAATACAGGTGAGAAGAGATGTTTATTCACCCACCTTTTTAAAGTTGCATGGAAATTAACACGGGAAAGAGGTGAAGAAATTGTTCCTGGTGGTAAAGTTTTCAAAGGCATTAAGAGAATGGAACAACCAGGAGAGTAACAAGTAATCTGCTATGGCTGAAGCAAAAGTATGAATGGTGGATAGGTGATAAATGGGTTAAATAGGTCATCAGAGACCAGACCTCAAAATTCCGGTGAAAAATTTATACTGAAGCTATTCAGAATTTAAATGAGAATAACCAAGTAAGACTGTATTTTAGAAAGATTGTTCCAGTAGCTATCTTGAGCATGGATGGATTAGAGGAGGGTGAAATAGGCAGAGGGAAACAGGCAGTGATAAAGGGGATAAGGAGGAAGTAAGAATTATATTATAGGGATAACAAGCAGAGTAGGAAGGATTTAGATGTGGAGAAGAGAGAAAATATTAAAAAAAAAAAATTCTTTGGCAGCATGTTGATTGGATTTAGTGGTGACTACCCCTTAGTTAGAATTCAGCGGAGGAAGAAAATATGTTTTGGAGGGAAGAAAAAGAGTGATTTTGGACATATTAACTGAGAATTAGGTATGATCTCTAAGTGAATAATTAGTCATGATATTCAAAGAATTTAATAACTGGTATAGCACTGGCAGTGGTGGCTAATCAGGGTGGATAGCTAATCCCCTGGAAGAAGGTCCTGCTGGCTAGCCTGGAGGGAAAGAGGAGCTTAAGTGCTGGATGGTTGGCAGTCCGTCATAGCAGGGCTGGAGCAAAAATCTCTAGTCCAAGCAGATGATGCTTAACTGTATGGGACAGCAGCTTTAACCCACCCACATAATGTTATTTCACATGTTCACAGCAACACCAATGCAAGCAGGATGAATACCACCCTCAGCATGTGGGCCTGCAGATTATGAGAACAAGCTGTATTAGTGATAGGGGTTTGAGGGCCTTTCCCCTTCACACCAGTTCCCAGAGTCCTTTGCATCAACAGACCTACCCCTTCTATTGCATTATTCAATAGTGCTTTTGCTCAAATTCTTACAGGCTTATTTCCCAAAAACCAGGGGTTACTCTTTTCTCTATGCTTTTCACTAAATTAATTAATTTTTTAAAATATAAAAATGCCAAAGAAAGAATTTTTAAAATCCCAAAGATGAACATATTCTTAGGGAGTTTTTGCAAGTTTCTTTTAATTTTCTACTTGAGGTAGTATTAAGTAATGACTGGATACCATTTCTTTAGGTTTTATAATAATTTTCTTTCTTTCTTTTTTTCTTTTTTTTTAAAGAATAAGCACTGGGCTATCTGTATTCGCAGCATGTTTCAGAGTGTCAAATACTGAGAAGAGGCATAGATGTTCTTCCTGCAACCTGACAAGTTAGCCTGCCTCTGTTTCATGGATGCTAGCAAGACATGACATTCCTAGGTGAGGCACAAATTACTTTATTAGACACAACAATTTCAGTAGCCAGAATATCAGCATTTTCTTGAGAAAGTTACTCAGTTTCCAGCTCCCACGGGGCATGCCAATGATGGCCAGGTGAAGCTTGCACATGAGTTAACGGGAAAAAAACTGTGAGCTTAGGGAACTCATCTTCTATTATAGGCACTAAGAATGACTTCCTTAGCTCCAGAAATAAATATTATTTTACTCTACTGGACAGTTAACAAATCTTCCCTTTGTGTTGAAGGGAGACATTATGTCTATCTCCCAAGCCTCTTTGTTGTGTAAACATCACTGAAAGGAATTTATACCAAGATGCAGAAATTTAAAAAAAAAGAAAGAAAGAAAGAAAGTAAGAAAGAAAGAAAGAAAAGAAAAAGAAAAAGAAATCCATTGGGGATTATCTCCCAACCATATCTGCCCCTCGTTTTTTATTATCTTGATTGCTGGGAAATTTCCTCATAAGTATACCTCTTCATGGACTATTATGACTAATCTGATAGTGAGTGGCTAGAACCAAACCTGTTCAATTTTTCTCTTTCAGCATTTTCTTTAGACTGTTATTGACTTGACTCCAAGCAGCAGGATGAGGCCTGCCTTCATATTTCAAACGTGCCCTAGCATCTTGGTCTTAACCAGCTGAACAAATCAGGGTACACCTTAGAAAACCAGGTACTGTTCTCCTCAGGTTTCTGAACTGGTTATTCCACATGGCCGCAGGCATTAATGCAGTGCCACAGGGTGTAGTACTTGGATGTAATACCAATTACAGACCCCATCTTTGCCTCCAAGAAAGAATTCTAGGGCATATCAACATCCAAAACAGGCCCACGAACTGAGGACAGATGAAAGTCTTCCAGAGCAAGAGGAGTATTTCCTTAGACAATGGATGAACAAGTCAGATATGTTTTTAGAAAGGAGGCATGGACTATAATCCAGAAATTCCCGATTTAGTTTGAATAAATTGGATTAGTGTTTGTTTCTGGGGAGCCTATTGAGGGAGTTAAGCTTAATTTATACTGTCTACATTATCAGCCAAGGAGCCTTCCTCTCCATATGAAATGACAAAGTGACAGCCATAGAAATGGGCATGGAGAAGATAGTACAGCTGTCTTGACAGGTGTTTTGTTTGGAAGATACAAGATCAGGAGCCATCTTCCACTGCTTTCTATAAACTTATCTATAAGGTGAAGGAGAGTAGTGATTAAATTGTGGACAAAATCGGTGGACACGACACACAGTAGTATATTCAACCATGTGGTTTTTATCTTTATGATCTAGAACTATGTTGAATTAACATACAAAAATCCAGGTAACTGAACCTTTTGCCCAAGCTGCTACTCAGGGTATATAACAATCAGGTTGACCTGATGTTGCCTTTAGGAAAAAGAATGAAGCATCTTACCTAAGAATGATGGGGACAGAGACCTCACATATGTGTATGTAACCCCCATCTTGTTCATCCTAATCAGTACCCAGGAAGCAATTGAGAGTGGATTATTCCTTTCTAGTTACAGTCACATTCAATGACAAAACTCCTTTACTAAGATGTGAGAATGAAGAAGAATCAAAGGTAGTAGTCAGAAACCTTATACACCAGTTTTTGAAGGGACAAAAATAGCAGATGTCTATGGATGGGAAGGGACATGGAAGAGTCTCTGAATATTCTGAAAATTTGTTATTGTTGAATTGTTTCTATATTAAAAAGTCCACTGTTATCAGATTTCAGATGGTTTAGGAAGTTAAAAACATGGCATGCTTTAGTTTCGAGTGTTACTGTGGTGTAGCCAGTCAGAAGTTTTGACTAGAGCAGCAACTCTCTAACCTAAGAAAGTATCAGCGCGATGAGGCTTGACATCTCTTGCTCCTGAGGTGGCCCTCTCTGTGTGAGCTGGGTTTTCTAAGTTCAAAAGCAAGTAGAAGCTGATAGTTATTGCATAAAGAATTTCTGTAAGTATTATTTTTCTTAAGTCAGTACATTCTTAATTTCAAGTCCATCATGTTCTTTCCTATTTAGCATGTGTATTCATTTTTGAGGGTCACCATAACAAAATACAACAGAATGGGTGGCTTAAAAAACAAAAATTTATTTTCCCAAGGTTCTGAGAGCTTAAAGTTCAATATCAATGTGTCAGCAGATTTGACTCCTTCTGAGGCTTCTCTTGGTTTTTAGATGGCTGCCCTTTGCCCTTTGATTTTGCCTTTGCCTCTTCATGTGTTGGTCCTCTGAGCACATACATCTCTGGTGTCTCCGTACATGTCCACATTGCCTCTTTTAATATAAACACTAGTTGGATTAGGGCCAACTCATATGACTTCATTTCTCCCTAATTACCTCTTTAAAGGCCCTGTCTCCAAATACAGTCACATTCTGAGGTACTTACGTTTAGAGTTTCAACATATGAATTTTAGAAGGACACAATTCAGTCCATAAAAGCCTATTTCCTTAAATATTAGGGTTCTAAAATGTCTATTTCATCAGGGTAGCTACCTCTCATACCTTAGGTGTCAGGAAGATTTTCATACCTTCAACAGAATGGACTTAGAGAAAGGAGAATTTTAGAAGCACGACTCAACAAAGGAAGAACAGGCATATTTTGCCCATCTTCTCATCATTCATCAGGGGGACATACTGGTGATCATGTGATCCACCAGGCACACAAGATGGATTTACATTCTAGTGAAAAGATTCTCTCAGGGTAAGAAGTCTGATCCATGGAGGAACATTCACGAGTTACAGATTTGGATACCAGAAAGTCTGGATTGGCTTGCACTTATTTTCAAGAGTTGTCTGAAAATAAAGACCTCTTGAAAATTGAATTCCTCTCAGTTCTGCAGGAGATAAATGTCATTGCAGTCACTCCTGTTAGAAGAAAGATGGTCATGGTCCTGTGAAGGTGAGACCACAGTAAGCAAGGCCAAGGCCAAGTCTGACAGTGCAACAAGTAAAAATACAATCATTATAAGACTCAGATAGTTTATTACATGATATATACAGTGAAAGAAATAGTGAAAGGTGGTTATATTCATAATCCACATATCGAAAGGGATGATACTGAAACAAAAGGCACCAAACAGTTGCAGTGCCAGTTGTGGGAAAATCCACTGAGAATCAATTCTCACCTCCAGTTCCTTAGTTTCACAGTCTGTAGCTATATCCTGAACCAAATGGAGATACCTTTTCAGAATCTTGGAGGCAATGAGAAACGGTCTGAGTATGGCCTCCCAGGGGAAAAGAGGGGCAGGTGAGAGATAGCCCTGAGGTAATGTCTCACTAGGCACTCCCATCTTCTCTTGTCCTGAGGATACCACAAGGAAATGTGCCAAGATTCAGACAACAGTGCTTCAAGCTTTTGCCACCATTCCCTGAGTAGATGCATGTAAGGCTGCTAGAACACTATGGTGGGGCCATTTCCATCCAGATCCCCTTGGATCATTTTCCATATAGTCAAGGCAAAGCTTCAGGGTCATTTTCAGACAGTCCTACTCTTTGTGTCATTTAGATGCAATACTTTGTAATTATTAACATCCACATGAAACTTATGCAATAGATATGATTTCTGCGTATCGATTGCATGATGGAACTCATAATAGTCTGCAAGCATAATTGTATACAAAGGTAGCAAAATAACTCATTTTAAGAGAAAAAATCAGTTTAAGTTTGAAGGCAAAGATGCATTAATGGGGATTGCCCATTATTTCTGTTTTTGTGATTAACAACCTTAATATCACTGCCAGAAATTAGGTCATGCTATGGGAGGTTACTAGGGTCCCTTGTGAAAAGCAAGTTTTAGCAGATGTTTTAAATTCCAAAACACCGCAGTCCTTTTTAAGTCATTTTGCACTTAAATTATTCAATGTTGGCAGATAGTTGGAGCCATTTCATTAATGGCGGCAACTATGGGTTGTTTTTCCTCTTTCATATAAATTAAGGCCCATTGTAATGATGGGTTAGGTCAGTTAGGGTGTCTGAAGGCCAGAAACTTTGAAAGAAAACCAGGATTTTTAGAAATAGAAAAGCTCTGTTCCACATTTCACTCTAATATGAAAAACCACAAGATTGGCATCATCATACTGAGATTAAAATAGACTCATTCAACAAAATGTCTTTTTAGTTGTGGCATGTATATTATCTGATTTTTCAAAATGTGAGAAACTTAATCTTATTTCCTGCCATAACAGCGTGTGATTTTTCAAAAATATATATTCATACAGATAAATTAATGTCATTAGCCAAATGATCATATAATTTTAGTTCGTCACCTTTGCAAATTGAGAAAGAAAATGCATTGCATCATAATAACTTTCACTGAAACATTTCAAAAATAGACAGTTTTAATAAGCTATAGTGCTCAAGAGACATGAAAATAGAGTATCAAGAGTCAGCTTGGGAATACACAATGAGGATTAGTCACATTGCTTATTCAGTATCATATCCCATAGCATCTAACTAAATCTGTACTACATTTGGCATTAATATCTCACAGTAGAAAAAGGAGAGAATCATTAAACAGTAGGAAGTGATCTGTACTGGTTATCTAATACAGTGCTTTCTAATGCAAGGAGTAAAATGCCAGGGGATTTACAATATGTCCCAGTGAAGTGCTGAAGGAAGTCAAGGTATTAGATATTCTATTCACATGTGTTCTGTCTCTTCCATTTTAATTTAATTTTTGATCTATTAAATATGCTTATTTATTAGTGTTACATGAATTTTTGTAGTTGTGTAGTCACACAGGCATGTAATTCAAAGAAATATAAAATGTTAGCTGTGTATGATTAGTTTTGCTCACAAAAATGAGAAAACAAATAATTTTAGGAACGAAAGGTAAAAATGGAAAGTATATCACACTACTTATATTACTGACAATTGAATATTCAAAAATATTTCAATGACACAAAATATTGATAACAATCAACAAGCTCAAAACCCAACTGTCAAAAAAAAAAATAAAAATAAAAAAAAAGAAAGAAAAGAAAAAGATAAAAGAAAAAAAGGAAAAAAAAAGAACTCCGGATGCCTGGGTGGTTCAGTGGGATAAGCATCTGCCTTTGGCTCAGGTCATGATCCCAGAATCCTAAGATCAAGTTGACATCTGGCTCCCTGCTCAGAGCGGTGCTTGCTTCTCCCTCTGCTTGCCTCTCGCTCTGCCTGCTGCTTCCCCTGCTTGTGCTCTCTCTCTCTCTCTCTCTGACAAATAAATAAATAAAGTATTAAAAAAAAAAATTCAATTATCTTTGTAAAAATCCTCTTTTAAAATAACATGTATTTGTTTCTGGTTACTTCTGTAACAAATTAAACAATACATATATATTCTGGAGGTTAGAAGTCTAAAATGGGTCATCAGGATTGTGGTTTAGGGACATTCCATTTCCTTGCCCTTTCCAGCTTTCAAAGGCCACCTACATTCTTTGGCTCATGGCCTTCCTCCATTTTCAAACCTGGAAGTGTAGCATCTTCAAGACTCATTCCCTGTTCCTCTGCTTTGATAGTTGTGTTGCCTTCTGTGTGACAAAGTCCTCCTGTGTCGCATTTACACAGACCACTGTGCTTACAGGCTGATCTGGATAACCCACCTTCCATCCCATCTCAAAATCTTTAACTTAACCATATCTGCAAGCTTTCTTTTGTTATATAAGGTAAGAGTAACAGATTCTGGAGATCTGGATGAAAAGGGACTATTCAGGAGGCCATTATTCAACCTATCACACATATAAATCATTCTTAGCTTTAAACTCTTCCAACCAAAACAATTTTTTTTTAAATTTAGACCTGATATTCATTCAAAAATACATCTGTACCTTCCTCTTTTTATTAATTCCTTGATGGAGGAGAAGAAATTGGGAGTGAAGTCAGGTAGAACTTAGCTTTACCCCAGAGGTGTGGAATTCAACTGAAATACTTACAAAATACCACCTAACAAACCATGTGAGATAAGTCTAGATAAGCTATTTTTATAATTCTCTCAACCTTGAGTTCTTAATATTGTTGATTAACCTCTTTGCTTTTGTCTAACATCTGTTTTTCAAAGTGTATATAATTGCTGTGTTCTAATAAAAGAAGAATATTTTTTGTGGGCTTCACATGTAAAAGACAAGTTCATTTGTGATAAAATTACTGAGGGAGCAGATTATTTCTTTTTTAATTCTGAACACATTACTCCTTTACTTTCTCAAATTATGGCCCATCTCATTTTCCTCCCATGTGGCTAACTTTCCTGTCCTATAAATGTCCCTTTGCCTAATAAGCTCTGAATATGAGCCAGGAACTTTCAGATCTACTTTACTTAGATTAGCCCATTTAAAACTTGAAAAACTTTGAGGTATGTATAATCATTAATCATTCAAAGATAAGAAAACTGAGTAGTAGAAGGATAAATATCTTATATAATTCACTCAATATATAAATGCCTTATTAGTTGATATAACTAAATTATGTTGTGGTAATCAACAACTACATAAATCCACAAAAGGTTACTTTTTTAAATAAGAGTTATGTGCAGAATCACACAATTTTCAAGGCAGCTGTGCTCCTTGTGTTAGTTCAGAGTTCAACTACTTTGATCTGATAGCCCTACATGTGCTTCGATGCGCAGTTGTAGGGAAAGAAAGAGCAAAAGGTCTTCTGATGGCAATTAAAGGACTCAAACAGAAGTGACATACATTGGCATCTTTTTTTTTCTTTTTTTTTTTTTTAAGATTTTATTTATTTATTTATTTGACAGAGAGAGAGATCACAAGCAGGCAGAGAGGCAGGCAGAGAGGAGGAAGCAGGCTCCCTGCCAAGCAGAGAGCCCGATGCGGGACTCGATCCCAGGACCCTGAGATCATGACCTGGGCCGAAGGCAGCGGCTTAATCCACTGAGCCACCCAGGTGCCCTTTTTTTTTCTTTTCAAGAATATTAATATATAAGGAAAAATTGGGCTATTAATTCTTTGTTTCCTTGACTTAATATTTATGAAAGTCTATCCCTTTCTTTCATCTCTTTTGACTTTGCTTAAATTTGGGCAGACCACTTAAACAAATCTTAAATTTTAATATTCTGGGTCAATTCTCTTTCTAAATTGGTTTATTTAAGAAGTTTTTGCAATCCTATTATTTTACCATCTTTTTTTTTTATTTCATCTTATCCGGTCTTCATTTTTACTCCTATATTAAATACATTTTGGGGTGCCTGAACAATATTAAAACAGCTTCTCTCATAAAGATATAGCTCTCTATGATAGGTAGTAAGATATGTCAATTAAATAGTACTCAGAAAAAAAATACTGTTCACCTGCTGGAAAGATGTTATTACTCAGCCTGCAGCTGTCGACTTCTTCAGGGTCAATCTCCCCCAGAGGAAAAAAGAAAGAAAGAAAACAACAACAACAACAACAACAACAACAAACGATCTTGCTCCAGGTCATGATTTTCCTGGGACAATCCATTTCTGGTGACAGAGTGTGGTGGGAGTACAAATGCCTAGCCATATCAGCCCAGACGGACAAACCTCGTGAGCAATATTTTCTTCAGCATTTACCAAAGTGGTAAAATCGCTTTGTGGTTCAATTTATCCCTCTTCAAAAACCTACTTCCTCTCCTTTCTTTTTTTAAAAGTACTGTTCCCTAGTGAATATTTTGCACTCTGAACTGTGTGTCAATTTACATGATTAGGAAGTCTCACCCTGCAACACTAACAGTATACATGTGGAATTTGGCGCATCTCTGTCATAGTATTCTCTGTTCTACACCAGTTAGAAATCTTGCAGACTATCACACTGATCCTTTCTATTGATGAGGTAATGCTTATTAATTGACCCAGATGAGCCAGATGTGGCTAATCCACCAATGGGACTAGTAGGATATATGTGGTCGATAGGCTGTGAGAAAAGCACTATGAATGCTCAGTGACCGACCATATAAGTAAAATACTTAGGGGAATAGTCGTCAAGGGCATCCTCTCAAATATAAAAGAGAAGTAACCACACCTTGTAGTCCTACCATTAAGAAGGAAGTACAATGTCTGTTAGGTTTGGGGATTTCTGGTGGCAACATGTTCCTTATCTGTGAATATCATTAAGATTCATACACTTTTGATTTTTCCAGCTTTAAGTAGTATTCAGAGAAGGACAAGGGTCTGCCTCAGGTCTAGGCTTCAGAGAAAGCAGTCCTATCATGTGGCCTGTATAATACAACAGAGCCTGTACTATAAGAGTTGTCAATGGAAATGTAATGGTTGTGTTAACACTTTGAGGGAAATCTTAACACAGGCCCTTGGAGTTCTGGAACAAGAAGATGTTGTCAGCAGTAGAGAATTATGAACCTTGTGAAAAACAGATCCTGGAGTTTAGAGAAGGAATACTTGATCATACAATACTATGTGACCATAAGGCCAGAGCAGCCCACGATTAGCTAGATACTATCAGATTCACCAAGTCATAGGGTTGTATGGACCCAGCACCATTCATTTTAACAAAGAAGTGGTACATTTGGGATTTAGGTCTTGAGTGTGACTATAAGGCAGATGCAAGATGCACAAGCAGGTAGACTAGAACTCCATGGCATTCAACACTGTCACATCAGTACTTTTTTTCAACTCCCACTTAGACATAGGTCATTCCTTAGGGCCATTTTAGGAAAACAGGGAAAAAGGTCCATTTGGTTATAGATAGCCTGGATTTCTAAGTGATTAAAAATTCAAAATTTAGGATGACCGCATTATGCTTCTTTCAAGGAGGATCTTCAAAGACAGAGTTTAGTAAAAATGCTCCCAATGGGTAATTTCAGGAACATCATCACATAGTCTAATTTACCTATGATAAAGGGAACCCAGGTTTATCAAACATATGGTCATATGGCAGTTGCAAATGGCTGGGTCATTTGTTCAAGGGCCTGGAAAGAAAAAGATTGGAACCAAGGAATTCAGGGGGAGAGGCATGAAGATGACACAGTGACATGGACACAAACTATTACATGTTAACAACCACCAGAAGACATTCCACAATGGATGTTAAATTAAATAACAAGAGGACAAAATCACTGAGTAGATTAATATCTAACAGCTTCTGCCATTGACCACCCCAGAACTAACAATAGGTACAAGAAAGAAGTGTCACTATTGCAGAAGTGAAGTGGAGAGTATGTATGGGTCCAACAGAATGGACCCTCATTAAGACTTATCTAGTTACTGTCATTGTCAAATACAGCTTGCTAGAAATAAAGATTGGTACTGAGGACCCAGCATGGCACTATTCTAGGAGACAATCCAGTCACTCATTGGCAAAATAACCTGTGTTAGGTTCTTTCCATCCCAATATAGTGACCACTTTGTTCTCACAGAAACATATTCTGGATATGAGTTTGCCTTTATTGACCTCAAAACCTCAACAAGTATAACTATTAGAGGGTTTTCGGAGTGTTTAGTCCATTGGGTTGGATCCCACTTAATATTCCCTGGGACCAAGAAACTTACTTTTAAGCACATGAGTAGACCTGTGGCCACTGATCAAATTACATTCTATATCAGTCAGGATATACTAACCTAATATACAATTGAAACAATGGCTAATAAGTCAGCATGGTGGAGGCAATAGTCTTTGAAAATGGGATATCATTCCCCAGGATGCAGGATATACACTGATTCTGTGTATATAGCTCTGTGTCCCAATAGAAAGGATACCTGGTTTTGTAACATAAGAACAGGAATCAGAAGGATTCCCAGGGGAACTTTATACTTCCAATCCATGCAACCCTGGCTCTTTAGAATAGAGTCTTCGGTTTTCTAAAAGATTAATGTTTTTGCCAGGGCAAACAGCAAGTACCCCACTTACCTATAAACTATAGTTGCCCCTGGGTACTTTGGGTTCCGTGTGCCAGAGATAAGTGGATAAGAAGTAAAGTCACCGTCTGAGCTGTAGTAATTGATCCTGATTATCACGAAAAGGTAAGAGAAGTTAAGACTTTGTATGAAAGCCAGGTAGCCTCGTTAGGTACCTCTTCGCTATTCCTTGTGCAATTCTGACTTTAGAAAGACAAATATAGCAACTCGGCTTGAGAAGTTATGATAAGGCAGTCAAATCCTCAGAGACTGGGGGTAGGGACCCAATCACTAAGTCATCCTGAATGCCAGTAGTAGCTGAGCATGAAGATGCAGGAGACTGATGGTGGAGGAAAGAATCTACGACTACCAGCTGGGTCTAGAGGACAGCCAAAGTATGGAGTCTATAGTTCATCCAACTAAGCTCTCTCTTCCCTCTCTTTCCCTTCTGGAAAAGAGCCCCATGGAGCTTATCACTGAAAATATATGGGGAAGTAGATCCAAGAGGCACAGGGGTAGATTATGGTAGTCATAGACATGCTCCATCTAAATTGGGCACTTCAAGAAAATGCTAGTGCCTCAGCTCCTTCATCCCTCCTCTCAAACATAGAGAGCTGCCTGCTGAAGGTCACACGTTGGGACAGCCTGTACCTGATTACTGAGAGAGGTAGGAATATAAACACCTCTTAAAGAACAAGTAATATCTGGTGAGTGATCAAAGCAAATGTGAAAGCATAAGACTGAAAGGCAAACAGAATGACCATCATGCTAGAGATTGCCAAATAGTTCCCACTGCCTAGACACACACCCTTTGGGAGCTTGCTACTCTTGAATTCCCTGGCACAGCCTGGATCCTTTCAGAAAATCTCCTAGTATTTTTCCCCACCTTAATCTGGGTGGAAGTGGATTTTTATTTCTTACAACAAAGTTCTTAGATCTAGGCAAGCTACCTATTTCATGCTTACTAGTTTATGTTCTTCTTCTTTAAAGGCCACTTTTTTCTGTGACAAAAATATCCTATTTTGGGGGGGTTCCTGCCATAGATGATTTTCAAATATTTGTTCTTCATTGCATCTTCCTGATAATTCTCTCTCTTTTTTTTTTCCTTCCTGATAATTCTTTATTTACTTCACTTTACCTAGAATTTCAAAGGAACTTTTACCCTTTTTTTCCCCTTTAATTTCTTTATTATAGATTGACCAAATAGAAACTCATTCACATGCATCAGTTCATTAATTGAGATGTGAGAATGTGCCTTATCTGGGCAGACCTTTTCGTATAAGCACTAATTAAATCCTCTCCTCATATCTAGACCTGAAATATGATTTACAAAATGCAGTGTTCTGCCCTATTTCCATAAGCCAACTACATCCATAGAAGATAGGTTTCCTGTATTAAGCTCTAAGACCATCCCTTGGTTTTCTGGTAATCAAAAATAAGGAATAACAGGATGCTGAGAATGTACTATTTCCGGGAACGTTCTCATTTCCACCCCACTGAAAGTGCTTTATTTTGGATGAAAGTGCTTCTACGTTGCAATGTTGTATCCTTCTTCACCACTTTCAGTCTTCCTGACTCCCTGCTGCATTGATTTCTTAGCATTACAATTCCCAAATGACTATAAAACTATGGGCGAGAGTACAAAAATCCTCTTCAAACTGTATCAACTGTACAGCATAATGATAACATTCTGGTTTTCCAGTTAGTGGAGATCTGGGTCTCTGGGTCATACTTTAAAGTTAGAAAATAAATGGGATTTCTTTCTATGTTTCTGCTGGTAAGTCTGCTTGATTTCACCAGTAAAGTATGAGTAAACCCATAATTATTTTTCCAATCTAGTTCAATCATAGTTGAACAATTGTAGTTAATGGGATTAGCTTCCATATTTGGGTATCAGTATCTCCATGTTTCCACTCTGGTTAGTTAGTTGTTTAAGCTATCTTCTGGTCTCAGCCTACCACAACATTGTGAAGTCAAAACTTATTTTGTGTTTGTTTAATCCAGGCTCTTTTGTCTCTTATCTTCCCTTCATTCTTGACCATGAACTACCAATAATGATAATAGCCTTAATGCTCACTTCCTTGCTTGTGCCATTTATTAAACTGTTGTGAATCTGCCTCAATCTTAGCTTTCTATGTTCAGGCTTGTTATGCTAAGGCTAGAACTCTACAAATCATCTTTCTTAGTTGGCTAGCTGGAGCCCGTGAACTATGAAGTGGCGTGGGTGAATTTTACTTATGGCATGCTGATTGAGAAAGTAGCCAGACACAAAAAAATACGTGCACACCATATAATTCCATTTATATGAAATGATAACACCAACCAAAATAAATTTAAGGTGAAAGAAATCACGATAGCCTTATGGTGTGCATGGACCCACCAGGAACAGGGCACACACACACACAGACACACAAATATCTTTAGATGATTCTGTCTCTATTAAGGTGTTGTTTACACAGGAATGCACACTTGTCAGAATTTATCAAGTTTTACACTTAACATTTATACATTTAAGTGTGTGTCGATTTAACTCCGTTTAAAAAAAAAAAAAAACTGAATTGACAATTAGAGGGGGGAAAAAAAGACAAACCAAAAATCTCCAAAGACAAAACAAACAAACAAACAAGCATAAACAGCAAAACAAAGACCTAAAAATTAGCACATGGTTTTAAAATTCAAAATGATGGTTACCTTTTGAACATGCGATATTGACTAATTGTCAGTTACTAGCATTTAAATATTTATTGAGAGAATTGTCATAACTAGCATAGAACCTACTCACCCACAAAATGGATTATCAGAAAAAGAAAAAAAGGAAAAACACAAAAGAAGAAAAAAGAGAGGGTGATGATGAACTAGAAAAAACAAATTAACCTTGTAAGAGGCAGAGTTTTGAGCCAGCCCAGCACCCCCTTAAGTCAGAAGGAATAGTGAAATCTGTCCCACACGCTTCATGTGATGTGAGCAATAACTTTCAGTTCTGCTCTTCTGGTTGACAGCTGTTTTCAGGGTAAGAAAAACAGAAAAGAGAATGAGTTCTACTTGAAGAAAACAGATGGCTACTTAAGTGTATGAATTTCTGCAATTTAAGATTACAAAAGCAGAAAGAAATATACTTTGCACATAGTCTTTATTTTTAGACTTTGATTGAGACTTTCCCTCTAGCTGCATTGTCCATTGCCATTCCAGGTTGTCAATAATGTAGCCAGTTTTAAAATGAGAACAAAATATCATGGTCACTACAGCTGTTGCTTTATTTGATGTGCATGTATATATTATCTGTTCAATAGATGTATCTCTTTTATTATGTTTATTTTCCACTTTTACACATCTGTCTATATGCATTATCTCTCCATATGTATTAATAAATGCACTATTAAGTTATTATTGGCACAAATATTAATAATTGCAAAGCTGCAGTCATCCAATTTTGCTACACAAGAGAAATGCTTTTGCTACAGTTTAGTAACTGAGATACTGGAATCAAGCTGTAAGCACTTAGGTTATTGCAAAGGTGTTTTAGCAATTTAGCAATATTTTTTGTGATCTTTGCTGGAGGAGCCAAAAATATTGAGGCTGTTAATCTACCATAAATCTGCCAGCCCAAGTTTCTAGATCTATTCTAATCCCTTCCTCAGGTGCATTTCTAAATTGTACTATGTTTCCAGAGACCATACCTGATATAAGTCCTTACTGAACCAGATTTCTTTCTTTCCTAAAAAACAAAAATTTAAAAACACCCATTGCAACCCCTCTTTTTGGATATTTCTAATAAGATGGGAAATATTTTAGAAAGGGACCTACTTAAATGAGATATAGAAAAAGCCAAGCTACTCCTCTCAATATCCAGGTCTCTTTCCCCTCATGTCACCTGGGTAGTAACGACAATGTGAAGTCATTGAGAGGAGAGTTGTCTATCTTCTGTTTGAGCCAGAGAGATGACTGATGCTTTTGGGAAGGTTGGTAAATCTGAGAGAGATTGAAAAATAAGCTAAATTCAAAGTAATTCCCTGCATTCTAATCCACAGGCAGAGATGATCTTTCATTCTGCCCAGAAAATGGCTCCAACTCTGTCTTTATTAAGCTTGATCTGTTAACAGTTTTGTTTAGACTGGCTCTATACAAAAAGATATAATGTATATGAATAAATATATACAAAGGAAATATATACAAAGAAAATATTGTTTTCTATTGTAGAGATAACTACAGTAGTGTTGTCATATCTATAGAATTTGAAATATAGCAAGAACACAGCTACCAGAGGTGCCTCAGTGTTAAACAAGCCAACAAAGAAAAGTTCTCATTTTAATTTGGACAATTTTAGATTATTTCTTGATCTCAAAAATATGAGTTGTTGTCAGTAATTTTTTGTTTGGATTATCCCTGAATACTGAGGCATGACTGAGGATATCTGTCAATTAAATACACACACACACACACACACACACACACACATTTCCTGTTATTGTTGTTATAATACATTGATATAATAATTATTAACATAATATTAAACAGAAAGAGAGAATGTGTGTATATTGGAGACAGAAGCTTCCAAACATGTTTATAATTACAGATATCTATTAGCCCAAACATTTAACCTGGATATTTAATATGTATTTCTTTTTTTTTTTTACACAGTAATTACTATAAATCTAAATAACCTCTAGCATGATCAGAAGCTAGAAATAGTATAAAGAGCACATTTTCAGTATAAATATTTGAGACTATATTAACCAAGAAAATAAGCCAATTCTTCATTTTATTTTGAATAACAACATCAATCATTACATGGAAGTTTACATGAAAACATGTAATGTTTTCCTACATCTAGGTTAATTTCCCTGTGAAACAGTGTTTTCTATTGTAGAGCATTAAATTTGAAATTTAGTATCTGTGCATGTCCTATTCACTTTATAAACTGTACCACACTGTATACCATGGAAAACAATGGAAGAAATAGAGCAAGTAAATTTTTCTCAAAATTATTTTTTATGGAAAAGAGATATTAAGAGCTAATAGTTAAAAATAGCTGACATTTATTCATTTCTTTATATGTACTGATTGGCTTTCTAAGTGATTTATATCTAATAATCCATTAAATTTACATTACATTCATGGGAAGTAGCTGATTTTATAAATGGCTACCACAGTGCAGAGGAAGGTAGAATAACCTACTCAGGTTCACAGCTGTTTGGGGTCATAGCTTGGCATGTCAGGAATTTGACTCCTGACATCCTAGCTAAATTAATCACATGTTTTATCCTGTGCCATATACTTTATTTTCTTGTTACTAATCGTGTTTCCCTAGATTTATAGATTTAAATCTATATTAACCTTACTTCCTGAATTTTCAGCTAAGATAATATTACATTGTAAAAAGAAAAAAAAATTAAATTGTGTGAAACATTATGTTACTTCAAAATTTTGTGGAATAAAGTTAGAATGTCAGTAAATTTATAAAAAGGATAAAAATGAATGCAATTCAAATGACCTCATTTAGATAACATTTTTTAATCCTTAGGATAAATATATTAAAGGAAAAAGGACATCATAAATGCTCCATTATCTAAACCTTGAGAAATCCAAAAGGAACGATAATGTATGCAGAAAGTATCCAACATTTTTTGTGCTTTCAGGGACTGATGATGTGTTGAGGAAGATAGAAAAAGTTTACTCATACTTGTCACTGACAACATCCTGTGACCTTAGAGCTATTCCCTGTCTGTGTTATGCTTTCAAGCCACTTTATAAACTGTGAATGTAAGCAAGCCTACAAACAATAAGTAAAATGTAAAGACTTGTATGATTTGCATGCCCCCAAAACAATAACTACATAGAAAAGTCAAGATAAATCATGATCTTAAGCTTTCTTTCCAGGAAACTCACTCTAGAAAGGATATTGTTAGACCTTTAATCTTACCCTATCCCACTTTGTGCTTGAAGTTTCAGTACATTTCAAGTGATACATGAGACCAGATAGAAGACACTGTTAAGTGATGTTCAAGTCTCAGTTCTTAATGGGGATTTTGTTCTTCTTTGGTTCTTATAAATGGAATGTCCTTCTCTCTCTTTCCTCAGCAATGGCTTTAAATCCTTTGAAAGATCCTTTACCAATCACTCCTGTCATACTTAGCACTGAATAGCTCTGTGTTGCCAAGGAAAGAAGAAACCAAATGTTTTAGTGACATTCAACTAGAGGCATATGTCAAAACAGATATGTACAAAATCACAAGATTTATTAAAATTGTTGTTAAATTTCTGCCCCTGAAAATTTATAATTAGCTACATGGGAATATAAAGTCATTCTTCAAACCCTTTTGACTCATTTCCCCATAGTGTCCATCTGTCTCTTTCTCTGTCTCTCTGTCTCTCTCTGTCCCTCTCCCTCTCCCCACTATGAGAAAAACAAAAAATCATGACTTTGAGGTGATGCAACATTTATTTTCAAGAGGAAAGACTAATAACACAACATGGACATTGACCTAAGTGAAGTCTAATTTTTCAGAAAAAAGACAAGTGCGTGAACAAAACATTTTTCTAACCTCAATTCTTATTTTAAGAAAACAGAGTTCATAGGTGAATAAAGTATGCAGTTCCACCAAAAAAAAATCTGTTTTTTCTATTGAGGAACACTAATCTTATTGTCATTAACTTGTTTTTCTATTATCTAATCAATATGAAAACTGTTAACATTTTCAACAATGAAGCCATTGAGTTCCCTGTACACACATATACCCAATTTCTTTCATTCCTGAACTTTTTACCTCCTACAATTACTTCAAATTAAAATAAAGAGACTGAATCGTGTGGTATCAGTCTTCCCTGATGGTTATGAATTACTCATTCCGCAAAATTTATCTCCAAGACATTAATACTTTTTTGTTTGTCCTCACCATCCTCATCCTCCTCACCAACCCCCATTCTTGACCTGTAAAATTTCTCATCATCCTTCACTTGGACTGTCTCAAAAATTTTTTTTAACTATTCAACCCCCTTAAATAAGTGTCTATAAACTCCCACGAATAATATATCTAAAAGGAAATATGGCCATGCCACAACCCTGATTTAAACTCCTCCATATCATCCTGACATACATTGTGGTATTTCTCAAACGGAAAAGCTTAGTGACAGAAATTTTTTTTAAAGATTTTATTTATTTATTTGACAGAGAGAGATCACAAGTAGGCAGAGAGGCAGGCAGGGAGAGAGAGAGAGGAGGAAGCAGGCTCCCCGCTGAGCAGAGAGCCCGATGTGGGACTCGATCTCAGGACCCTGAGATCATGACCTGAGCCGAAGGCAGCGGCTTAACCCACTGAGCCACCCAGGCACCCTGACAGAAATTTTTTAACATGAGTATTTCCAACCTCTCCAACTCCCTTCCAAATTATTATATGGCATAGAATGAAGTTATTCCTTTCAAAATCTTCCTGGGTTCAGACCTTCGACCTCATCACTTCCTTTCAGTTATCCTTTCTCACCCTGAGTTATTGGCAAAAATCCAAACTGCTTAACGTGATAAATAAACCTTATCCTGTTCTCCCTCCAATATGGAATCCTTATTTTAACTCTCAGTACTTCTTAAATGTTCATAAAACTTACCACTAATAGTCAATCATTTCTAGATCCCTCCGCAAACTATGTTTAGCTATCCTTACAAGCTAAGGTCTTTGCCTAATACAGAGGTCAGTGTTTTGCCTGATTTTGTAGTTTTATGGGAACACAGCCAAACCCAATCCCCATGCATTGTCTATGTCAGCTTTCACACTACATTGGCAGAGCTGCAATAGAGTATATGGCCTTTAAATACTAAGGTATTTGCTATCTGGCTCTTCCTTTACAGAAAATATCTGCCAACCCCTGACTTAAAATACCTTTTTTCTCTTTCAACTATCTAACCCCTATTTACGTTCCAGATTTAAATGGGCAGTAGTCTACAAGAAATATACAAAATGTGCACACTGCCTGCTGAAATCGGGTCATCACCACTTGTCTGAGCGAGTTTTTCTTCCGAAAACCATATACGTTAACCATATGTTTAGTCTACTGAAGTTTCCTGTAGATTTTCCTGTCTCTTTTGCTTTGTAAGAGATACTGTCTTTTGACTTCTGTATCACCAACTGTTACAACACAGCAAGCAGACAATATTCCTTGGACTGCAGAACTAAATAAATATATGTCAAAACCAGTGCTGGGAAGTGGGGATTCCAAGCTGATGAATATCCTGTGACTGTTGTCAATGAGATGAAAGAGTAATAGAAAAAGTTTTGCAATTATTAATTATTATAATATAGTATGATAATGAGGCTACTTATAAGAATAAAGAGAGAAGTGGAAAAAGTAATTTCCAGATAGAAATATGTCAGGGAATTTTGTACCAATAAAAGAGAAAAAAGAATTCTGCTGCTCTCCTTGGTATTGAAACTGTACTCCTTGGTAGGTGAACTTGGTCTCGGCTGGATTTCTTGTTGATCTTCTGGGGGAGGCTGTGAAGTGTGTAAACCTGGTGATTCACAGACCTGTACCCCGGGGGATAAAAATATATGTTTATAAAAAATAAAAAATTAATTAATCTAAAAAAAAAAGAGAGAGAAAAAAGATTTGGGCACCAAACATGTGTCAAATATGTCTAGCTGGTTAGAATTAATGGTCTAATCTTCTAATGTAACTAAAAATCTAAGAGAAGACAATATGACTAAGTCACAAATTTAAGAAATAGATGAGTATTAAATTCAATCATTTTCTGAAGTTCAGGCTCTTTCCACTGTATGAGATCAAGTTGCTCCTTCATCCCTCTTTCCAAAGCTACATGAAAGCCTGCATGAGAATACCAGGCTTAACCTTGACTCAGATTCCATCTCCTGTGCTCCCCTAGCTCTATGCATGCTTGTACTAGGGATGTGGAGTGAGTGAGGAAATTCAGCCAGTTTTTCACTAGGCTTGTAACTCCAGTCTCTTTGACTGGGAGATGGGTGGGTGGGGGAGGGCATGAGTTCATTCTAGAAAAACCTGTCCTCTTTCAACTTTTGGTATCCAGTGTTCTCTCTCTCTCTTTTTAATTATAATATTTTAGGTATTGTTAATTTGCCATTCAGAGTTCTCTACTCATGCATCCAGTGAAAAAATATACAAATAGTAAGTCCATCATAAGTATAAAACTCAATAAATGTATTATTCCATACAAATTCGATAAGTGTATACATTATTAGAATGTAGGAATATATATTGCCTATATTTGTTGACAACAGAATGTTTTAACGGGAGACAATTTTTAACATATACAGGAAAAGATATGTGAGTAGTACATTCCCAAAACTATTTTTGAAATATTCTTAATATTTTCTCTAAGAAAGTATTCATGAACAATGCACTCACAAGGAAAATGTTCTTGAGTATTGTCGTAAGTAAGAAAATTTACAGAGGGGTGCTTGGGTGGCTCAGAGGGTTAAGCCTCTGCCTTCGGCTCAGGTCATGTTCTCAGAGTCCTGGAATCGAGCCCCACATTGCCGGGGGTGGGGGTGTCTCTGCTTGGTCTCTGCTTGGTGGGAAGCCTGCTTCCCCCCCCAAACCCCCAACTTCCTGCTTGTGATCTCTCTCTCTCTCTCTGTCTGTCAAATGAATAAATAAAATGTGTTTTAAAAAGAGAAAATTTACAGAGATTTCCCAAGTCTTCTAATTCTTTTTCCTATAGGCTGTTAATTAACTCAGGGTTTGCTGGTCATCTCTTCTCATTCTGATGGGGGAGGGTGGATTTAACCACAATTTCATGCTCAAATATCTCAGCTAAGAAGGAAACACCAGTCTCTGTGGTCATAGTTGCCTCTCTAAATTGCATAATATCAAGATTTCTGTGGACTTTCTCCCCATACTTTCCCCAGCTTGGTTAAACTGCTAATTCCCCAGTTTATTAACCTTCCTGCCAGGGATCAAGATTTCATTTCCCTTGTCTATAGACACTTTGGTATCTAAGACTGATGATCTCTAGATTTAGCTCAGGCATGGGAAAGGAACTATTTCAGAAATCCCCAGGTAACATGATTCTCCATTTATTCTTCTCTGCAATCTGTATAAACAAAGATGAATGGTTGTGGGGTAACAGAGCTAGTGTGATCATGGTTTAGTAACTTCTCAGAAATGTTTATGACTGATTATTAAAATGCTTTGATGGTTCTTTCTTGGTAAGATGGAGTGTTTTTGGTCCCTTTTTTTCACCCTTGAATCCTAGTTGCCAAATCTAAGGCAACTGGAAAAGGTATCTTTATTGCATAGGCATTGAAAGTTGGATCATTAGAGAGAAAAGTTCAGTTGAAAATACAGCATTTGTGTTATCCATATTACTAGAGTAAAATACACAGAGAAATAAAAAGATGTGGCATGTGGAACAAACCTCCATGTTTTGAATTTTGGAATGTAAGGATATTAAAGAAGGAAGAAGGGGAAAAGAGATAGGGTTGGGGGAAACAAAGTGTCTTATATGCATATTTAAAGTTTTCAAGGAAAGTTATGTTTTAAATTTGCTTTATTCCACATGATCTGATACATAGAGAAATTTTCAGGAAACATGTCTCATAATATTTTTATTTGAACAAATTCTGTCAAAATTGAGTCTTTTATCTTTATCCAGAGCTTCCTTTTACATAAAGGTAAAATTTATGGAAAATTATTTTTTTCATATTTTCTATAAAGTGTCACTTTAAACAGAAAACATTGTCAACATAATTGTTATATACTTTATTTTTTTTAAGATTTTATTTATTAATTTGACAGAGAGAAATCACAAGTAGACAGAGAGGCAGCCAGAGAGAGAGAGAGAGAGGGAAGCAGAATCCCTGCTGAGCAGAGAGCCTGATGTGGGACTCGATCCCAGGACCCTGAGATCATGACCTGAGCCAGAGGCAGTGGCTTAACCCACTGAGCCACCCAGGCGCCCAGTTATATACTTTAAATGTTAGCATCAGAATTTCAATGAAAGTGTTGAAGACAGTTCAGTTTACAGCTCTGTGGGAAACTTTTGAGAGCTGGACCTGAAACAAATATCTAATCAGGAAGATACTAAAGATGGCTTAACAACGGCATGCTATCAAGCTGGAAACCAGTTCTCTCTCTCTCATGCACACACACAAAAATGTAAGTGCAATGGCTGTTCCTGAAGCCATAAATTACCCCGAGTTACCCAGCCACCTACCTAAAGAATATGATATCTATGGGTTTTTTTAATATTAAAGGAAGTCTCATTATGCAAGGAGCAGATTTTTGTAATACTGGAAAGAATATGCCAAATAGTACAAAAATCTGGATGCATGGTTGAATAACATTATCAGTTTCAAAGGTAAAATAGGAAAATTCTAAAAATAAGTGTTGTCCACTTTTTTTTAAGATTTTATTTATTCACTTGACAGACAGCGATCACAAGTAGGCAGAGAGGCAGGCAGAGAAAGAGAGGAGAAAGCAGGTTCCCTGCTGAGCAGAGAGCCCGACACAGGGCTCCATCCCAGGACCCTGGGATCATGACCTGAGCCGAAGGCAGAGGCTTTAACCCACTGAGCCACCCAGGTGCCCCAGTGTTGTCCACTTTTATGTCACAGATTCCAAAAGCCAATGTTTCCAGTGAAGACAATAAGTAAGAGCTAGGAGATCCAACTGAATTCCATCAATAAACTATATTACATTTTTTTTAAAACCAAGAATGCATATTCAATAAAAATGGACAAATGCGTATAAACATGAAAAGGAAACTCTTTAGTGATTCAGATTTTAAAATCTGAATAAATAGAGGGTAAGCATAAATGTTAGGCTTTCATTTTTAATGATGCATGTGCTCAGATGAGAAAAACTATTGCCACTTGTAGACGTCTTAAAAAGTTGTTTTTGTTCCTAATGAAATAAATATTATGTAAATATAAATATTTTAAGTATTAGATTAAAAAATAAAAACCTTTGGAAGGTTTCAATGTTACTTCCACAAAGGATGTTAAAGCAATCTCTTGGTAGGACAGTGATCAGGGATCATTTCTTATTTTCTAATTTAAAATAAGGGGTTAGGCAAAAAAAGATGTTAATTTGCAGATACATTTTTCAAGAAAAATGAGTTAGTCTAAATATGTGTACCAATAAGATCTCCTACTCTGATTGAATAAATTTAATTTTCAGATTCAAATATGAAAGTCTTTTTTCTCAGGAGGGAGGCATGCTTAGGCAAAGACCACAAAGCATAAAAATCAAGTCTCAAAAAATGGGCAGAAATTTGGCCTTTATAGAAATGATGCCACTAAAGTATGAGTTCCTAGTGTCTTATCCTTTAGACACACATCATGAACTACATCTCTTTTATGTCACAAACTCCTCTCTCTGTTTTGTGTCTATGTTGTGTTAGTATGAATCATTTCTAAAATTTGAGTTTTGAGAAAATAACTACACACTGAAAGTCAACATAATCTCTAATCATCCAAAATTGCAAATTCTTCATTTTGCTCTTTGACCTCTGCTAATATTTAGCTCTTTACTCACACTAAACACTTAGACTAATTCTTAAAAAACTACTTCATATAATAAATTGCATATGTAACACAGGAAAAAACTTGCAGTTGTGACAAAATATATCTGCAATTGCTTTAATTCCCCATTTTTATTTTCTAGTAAGCTTCTGAATTCATAAATTGTCAATTCAATGTGTGTTCTATACTTAACATGGGATATTTCCAATGATTTATTCTCCACAAAGACACTCACTTTATTTGATATTAGTTATGATTCAATATAACTATCTTTATTGAATCGTCTAGAGTATTGATGTAGAATTTGTTTATGATTTATTATCTTTTGAGAATGTTATATAAAAGAGGCAGGTGCAAGACATGAAAATCCCAAAATGAATAAAAAAATATACTTAGCTATCCAGTCCTATGAGAAAGAGAGACACTTATCAGATTATTTTAATAACATATAAAAAGTGCAATACCAGAGATAGTCACATTGCACTGTAGGTTCACTATGATAATACTTTACTCAAACCAAGTAAGAAGTGGATTTCTAAGTAAGGTGCCCACTAAACTGGATCTCAAAGCATGAACTAAGAAAATAATCTAGTATGGAGCTGGGAATATGATAGGGAAATTGTTTGACTGAGAAAACTACAGGAACAACAATAATAAAAAAGAGAATTAGCACAGTGTAAGACATTCAGGGAATTAAAAACGAGAAATACAAGGCTAAATTCTACAGACAGAAGATTTAGGCAATGAAAGAGGGAAAATTCAGGTGATAGAGATTTTCCTCAACTAAAATGGTTTGCGAAATTGGAAGAAGGGTGCGAATTGGAATATAGGAATATATTTGACGTGAGAAATTGCAGAGAGTGAAATGACAAACATTAATCCAAGATTTGCGCATTGGGTGCCTGGGTGGCTCATGGTAGCACCCAAAGATACAGCAATACAGAAGGATAATATTGATGTGGTTTGCCAGGGGGAGATATGGAACCACGAATGATAAAAGGCACTCTGTCTATCTTAAGCAGAAAGGAAATATATTGAAAGTTATGGTAGGCAGCCTTTAAGAGGATCTAATCCCCCTAGGGTTAACGCTCTTTCATAATCTCCTCTCCTCAAGTGTGGGTTGGATTTACTGACTCACTTGGAATATGTAGAATAAGACAGAAGTGACAGGACATCGTGTCAGAGATTGGGCTGTAAAAAGACTGTGGTTTCTCTCCCGGCTGCTCTCTCAGTTCCTCTTCAGTCACCCAGCCTGGAGAAAGCCAATGGCCATGTCCTCAGAAGGGCCCGTGCGGAGGTCTGTGTGGCAAACATGGAAACAAATGCCCTGAGGCCTGCCAAAAGCCATATGAGTGAGCTTAAAATTAGATTCACCTTTCCCTGCTGAACCTGGTGATGACCACTGCCTCACCAACAGCATGATTTCAAGAAACCTTGAGCTAGAGGCAACCAATGCAGCCACTCCCAGATTTTGGAACCACAGCAACTAAAAGACACAATAAACATTTATCCTTTTAATCTGCAACATTTTGTGATGATTTGTTATATAGCAATAGATAACTGACAGAGGAAGATATCAGATACACTGTATTTGGAAGAATACCCCAAAACACAAGACAGAAACCAGAGAAGGAACTGAGGCTACTAGGATGGCTTAATCGTTGAAAGAAGGATGTCATCATGGAAATCAATAGACTTTGAGTCTTCAATTCACACATCATAACTTTCAAAAGTGAGAGAGAGAATCTGGTATTATGTTGGTCATATGCTCACCCTTAGACAACATAGGATGGTAAAAGAAAGGATCTAGCAATGATGGCCTTTTTATTCTCCAAAAATGCCTTTGACTTCTGTTGTGAGAGAGCAGAGCTCCCAGACAAACGAGATACATTCAAATGAGATGGAGGTATTTCTACGAAATAAAACTGACATGCTATAAAAAACAACATGCAAATTGATGTTGGGTGGTTAAGGTGAACGTCTACTGTCTGAGAAAAAGTAATTGGATATTAAACACATTTTTATGACAACCAAGGGAAGATGTACACACACAGTTTAATATGTGAGTCTGAAACTTACATGAGAGAGAACAGAGACTTCGTTGAGAGGCATCAGCACTTTGTATTTGAGTTTAGGTAATTTCATTTGATTATCCATGGAGAGCAGGGTGAATAAAATGTACTCTTAATTGAGGAAGGAATATTATGAAATATTAAGATAACAAAGAAATATAAACATTGTAAAGGAAAAAATAAGCTCATAAAGATGAATAAGAAATAATGGTCAGAGAGATTTGAGGAGAATCAGTAGAATCCTGGGGACCAAAGCTAAAAGATAAGAGCACTTCAAAGAGGAAATGACTGTCAGCATCAATTAATTTAGAATATTTCAGTAAAATATGAATGCAAACTGGTACTCACCTCTGGAAATCAATGTTGATAGTTTCTTTTTCCTACAGTGAAGAATATCAATGGCCAAATTCCGTTCATAAAAGTTGGTGCTCATCTTTGTATGAAAATCAAGTTCCAAATTTTAAGCGTAGCACTCAAGATTCTCCAATAATCTTCCTATTCAATTTAGTGCATTCAAATGACTTACCTCCTTGATAAGATTATATTTCCCTTGAAGACAGAGACTATATCTTACTTTTCTATCTACTTTAATATCTACCAATACAATATAGTAAAATATAATAGGTTACCAATTAATCAGTCTTGGATAAAAGGGGCTTTATTTGTTCACTCAGTCTATGTAGGAGTGTAGGAATCATCTATCTTTCTATTTATCCGCCCCTCATCTTGGTACCTGTCTTTTTCAAAGCCTAGACTGTTCATAGATAGCTCAATTGTACTTTAAGTAATAGGGTTGACACTTAAAATCTCCCTCCCTCCTGAATATCTGGTGTACTCAATAAAATAGAATTCCCTATCTCTTCATTCTTCTCCTCATTTTTTACTAATTAGCAAGAGAGCAAAATGTACGTAAACATCAAGTTTTGTTGTTTATAGTTATCTGCCTTTTCTTAATAACATCCTTTTTAGTGTAGAAAATAAACAAACAAAAATAAAAACAACTAATTGCTACTGTATGGTGTATGCCTTAAACTTTTATGAACTATAATCTGCACTTCCTTTGAAAAGACAGCTACACTATTAGAACCACAATAGTTTTTGTGTAAGTCCCATTAATTAAGGTGTTCAAAAGTAGGCTTTAATACTTGGACCAAAAAAAAAAAAAAAGAAAGAAGCCTAAAAAAAAAAAAAAAAAAAGTGCTTAATATGTGTTATCTACACCTTTTCCATTTGTTAATTTAAAGAAATGTTTCATGTGTACAGATCTGCCAGTCCATGATAACAAAGAAGCAAAGTGTAGGAGGAGCTGCTTGGGAACACACAAGCTTCCAGCTTTTCTCTACTATTTGAGTCCCCTGCCTAATAATCACCTAAACTTCAGGAAAATATTTCATAAACTTGGCTTGAAAACTAAAACTAGTTTTTCAGTACTTATTTTGTTTGGATATACATTTGGAAGATCTTTTCCCAGGTTAATAGTAATACTGATTTGTTTCAGTGACTCCTGATGTTAATATTTTATAAGGCTTGCATGCAATTTGTGACATGACTTATTTAAAGTTAGCGGGAGAGCAGCCATGCTCCTTTGCCAATTCCAGTTCGCATACTAAATGCAGATTTTCTCATGCAGTACAACACCTGCATAAATTTGAAAAATTGAGAATCACGAAAATGGTATTTCAATAGCAGTTCAGTTCAGGAAAGGGACAAAATTTGCCATGCAGTCTAACATGGTGAACAAGGTTAATGCCTTGTGGAAATTGCATTTCCCTGAGATTTTGCTGTTGTTGATGATGATTTTACTTAAATACATGCATAATCCTTCTATTCCACATATTTTTGTCAGATGGATATCAAAATACTGCTAAAGTATGACTATCATGTAAAAGGATCCTATAGCTCCAGCAAAAATAAGTCACAAGGCACACATAAACAGCACACATACACAGTTGAGT
Organism: Mustela nigripes; assembly: GCF_022355385.1. Classification (NCBI taxonomy): domain Eukaryota; kingdom Metazoa; phylum Chordata; class Mammalia; order Carnivora; family Mustelidae; genus Mustela; species Mustela nigripes. The sequence continues at coordinate 196,418,621 of NC_081558.1, forward strand.
GGGAGGAAGGCCACAATTCTCTTTAAATAATGAGATCTTATGCAATCTTACTTTACTGAAGGAATAAATACTTGTTAGTTTTTCAATTTCCTATATCTATTCCCAAATTCAAAGGTAATGACAACTTTGACAAACCAAAAAAATATTTACCCGAATTACACAGCAAATTCTCATTTTGTGTACTTTCATTTTAACCTGGGAAAACTGCCCCATTTCAGTAGACACACACACACACACACACACACACACACAAGGGAGAGAACACAACAATCTGTCTTCTGTTATCAAGTTATCAAGTTATGGATCATTATGAGGAATTTAGTATAGTCAAAGTTTTCTAAAACTTGATGCTTTAAAGAGTTTGAAATGTGTAATAAATCAAAAAAGTTTGTTCTTTAGAAATGAATTCTTGAACTCAGCCAACTACTATACACATTTTCCCCATACCTCTCTCTGTCTCTCTGTCTCTCTTACAAACACATACAAGCACAGGCAAACACACAATTTTTTTTTACCATAAATAAAACAAATTACTAAATTACTCTAAAGACCTTAATAATTCTTAGCACATAAAATAGCAAATATCAGCAGAAAAATCTTATAGGGAGACTCTAGGATACCAAATAAATATAGGCGAACTTGTTCAATAAAAATTAGTGAAGTTTCTGTTTTGTTTCATTGAAGCGAAGGTGTTTGTATGGTGTACTTAGCTCACAAATGTAAATTTCCATGCATACAAAATTATAAAGGTAATCAATGTAGTTGTTTCCAATTCTTATTTTCAAAATTAGTTTTTAAGTGTCAGGTTAAAAATCAGCTGAAAGCATCAGTTTTCAAAGAAAAAGCCAATATTCTTTAAGAATCTATAACATTGGAGTTTCCCAGTAATGGATAGAAATGTCTTTCTCTTCAGTGTGGTAACTACCAAAGATGACAAAAGCAAACTCTACCTTTTTGCCACTCTTAGATTCAGTTTGATTAAACAGTTATTTAAATCTTTATAAATTTCTTTGGAAATATTTTAGAACTGTATTCAAATCTCTTTGTTGTGTTTTAAAAACTAATATATATTATATTATTATATATTACTATATTGCTCTTATATATTATTAATAAATACATACATCAGTAGTAAATGAGCCTTTATATGAGGGTTTAAATTTCCTATGAAATATTGTTTAAGGAATTTTGTACCATATTTTTTAATATATTCAGGTTTATTTGTTTGTTTACTTTGTTGGGACTTTTCCTTGTTTATTTATTTATTTATTGGCTATAATTTTTACATATTAGAATGGTATTAGATTTTCTTCTAAAAAGTTCTATTTGGTTACTGTGATCTAAGCAGTATGAGAGGATGATGACACATTTCCCATATTCAACCAAATAATAAAGTCATAACTTATCCATATTATCCATAGATAAACTTTTTTTTAAGATTTATTTATTTACTTACTTGAGAGAAAGAGACAGAGTAGGGAGATAGAGGGAGAGGGCGTGAGAGAATCTTAAGCTGACGCCCTGCTGAGCACAGAGACCAATGTCAGGCTTGATTTCATGACCTTGAGATAAAATTAGATAACCTTGCAGCTCCCCCTGCTTGTACTCTCTCTCTCTATCTCCTCTCTCTGTCAAATAAATAAATAAATAAAATCTTTAAAAAAATAAATAAAGTCACGGTTAAATCTTATTAACAGTGCTAAATAATTATAGTATGCTACTCAGGAAATGCATTATTGCAATAAAAGTATCTATACTTCTCTATATAGCTTCTGATCCTAGTTATATAAAGAAAATATAAAATAACATTTTTAAATTATGGGTTGATAGAGATGGAGAGATAGGTGGAACGGGAATATTTTGGTTTAGAAGTACTAATAGATACAAAAGTTAATCATAATCTTCTTAGGAAATCATTTTTCTTTGGCTTTTTCCTCAGTCGGACTTTATGGGAATAGAAAAATCATCAAGGTACCTTGCTTATCTCAAGAAATTCAGTCTTATTTTCGTGTTCCCTATTTTCCTATTCTTCTCTTGCAAACATATTTCCCTTACTTACTAACACTTCCACTCCCTTTCTTGGCCACACGCACACACACAGTCATATAGGTGACATTGTAGGATCCTTCTAAAGCAAAGTTGATTGCATCAAGCAAGTCCAAGTCAGTTCTTTCATAGTGGTCTCTTTCAATTCTAATTGAAATTAGAATTGGTAATTCATTTATAAGAATGAAGAGATGTTTTAGTCAATGTGTCTTCTCCAATGTATAGTTCCAAAATGCACTTATTTCAGGAATGAATTATTCATCCATGCATTTATTCATTTCAGAAACATTTATAAGCAATTTCATATATATCACATTCTCCATTATGAATTAAAAAATGAAAGGAACTGAGACTCTGAAGTAGAGACAATTAAGTAAACAAATAATGAAAAAAAGATTAGAAAATCAGTGTAAGAAAATAGAAGAAGACAGAGAGGGGGATATGCCAACTATTTCTGCAGTTTGACAGGAAAGCTTCTATGAGGATATCAAAATCGAGTTGATTATTTTAGGTCAAGTGAGATTTTACCAGATGGAACCTGGAATTGAGGATGAAGGAGTGGCCACTTCTACCAGAGAAAATATCATAGGACAAAGTGTAAGAAAGAGAGAGGGGAATAATAATCCTGTAGATTTGAAGTGTAAAAGTAAAAAGAGTCCAGATCAGGGAGACACTTAGGTATTAACAGTAAGATATTTAATCTTTGACAATCAGGAAGTACTAAAAAATGAAGTATGGAAATGTCACTCTTAATTTTAGTTTCATATTTTAAATTTTATTTGTTTGAATAAACACTTGTAATTTCATGTTTGTAGTTAGCGTTCTTATACTTCCTAAATGTTGTAGAAACAACATTTAGAGTCAGATAAGACTGGTATTCCTTCTGAGTGTTCTGTATAATGTGCTGAGTTGGTTCTGTCTTCTAATCTGCTATAGTGGATTGTGATTTCCTGCTTATAGTCCCAAAACAGTCATGCTTCAAGGATAACAGCTATATTTCTGATTACCTACGTGGCCCCTAACATTTCAAATAAAATAAAATTATAACAATTATTTGGTTGAATAAGTGAATGGATGATTCACTCTCTTCTACCCCTGCTCCTGGGAAGTACTTGCTCTTTTCCTATTTTCTTCTATCTCAGTAAATGTCACCACAATCCATCCAATTACTCAGGACATTTACCTGTGAATTTTTATTATTCTACTCCACACAACCCACATTAATCCATGAGAAAATTCTCTCAGTTCTCTCTTTAAATTAGATCATGATTTGACAACTTTTCACATGGTCAATCATGGTCTGAACTATTCTAATATCCTGCTGACTTATTTCTCCAGTTTCTATTTTATAGTTTCAATAGAGCAGCAATAGTTATTTTTTAGCAAAGATATAAATTAGATCATGTCACTTCTGTGCTCAAAATGGTTTCTGGTTCAACATCTGCCTAAGATAAAGAAAGCAGGAAAAAACATCACACCCACTTAAACAACAATAAAAACCCAGATAAACTAAAATGTTAGAGATTTTTGTGAGCCAGTTTCTATTGTTCTACACAGAAAGCTTAAGATTCAATCACAAAACATGAAACTAATGAAAGAAGAAAGAAAAAATATTACCAATAGACAAAGCAATCAACAGGACCAGACTCGGAGATGACCGCAATGGAGGAATTCTCAGAGAGATAATTTTTTTAAAGATTTTATTCATTTATTTGAGAGAAAGAGAGAGAGAGTGAAAAAGCATAGAGGGAGAGAGGGTGAGAGAGAGGGAGAGAAACAGAAAGAAGAATCCCAAGCGGACTCGGAGCCCAACAGCTGGGCTTGATCCCTGGACCCTGAGATTTTGACGTGAGCTGAAACTAAGAGTCAGGCAGGCGCTTAACTGACTAAGCTTCCAGGCAGCCCATCCCAGAGAGATAATTTATAATAGCTATGATTAGTATGGTAAACTGCCTAGTATAGCTTGGAAAAATAGATGGGGAATTTCAACAGAAATAAGAAAAACAGTGAAAAAACACTGAGATCTAAACATGCAGGGTAAAACAAAACAAAACAATATAAACAGTAACAACAACAACGACAACAAAAATGAAATACAAAAACGTTACTGAAGATAGAACTGTGAGACAATGATACATACTCTAACATGCATGTAATTCACATTCCAGATAGAAGTGACAGAGAGGGAATGGACCAGAAGAATATGATGCCAGACAAAAAGTACATTAAAACACACAAAAACTGAAGGGCTCTGGAAGTTGTTGTAATATAGGCAAATATAACCAAACCCCCCCCCCGTTTGGTTAAATGACTTTAAAGCAGAATTTCTCAACCAAGACCAATTTTATCTCTCAGGGCACATTTGGCAATTTCTGGAGACTTTTTTTTTTTTTATTATTACTTTATGCCTGGGTGAATCTAGTAGGTAGAGACCAGAGATGCCACTAACATATTGTAAAGTGGACCATCCTAATAGCAAAGTTTTACTTGATCCAAAACGTTAACAGTGCCAATAAAAGATATTTGATGTTCTAAAGAATAATGATAACAATGTTCTGTGGCACAGGCAAAATTTAAAAAGAGTAAGTATAGTAGCCCCAAAATTGGGAGTGAAATTAGAAGCATACAACTTTAAGTTCATTACAGGTAAACTAGTATAATATTATTTGAAGAAAGCCTGTGCTATATTAAAGATGTTACTGTAAACCCTAAGATAATCACTATTTTTATTTTACAAAGGTACAAATAATAAAGTAGTAGTGGAGGTAAATGAAATAAAAAGGAACACACAAAATTAAATGACAGTCAAGCAAATAAAAAAAAATAAGATCAGGATAAGGAAAGAACAGAATAAGTAAGAACAAGGTGATAGATTTCATTTGACCATATCAATATTATATTAATTATATGGATATATAATATAAATAATACATTGATAAAATTATTATACTATAATTTATAACATCATATAAATTATATAAAATTGATAATCCTCTAGCTTAACTGGTGAAAAGAAAGAAAGAATATACAATTACTGGTATCAGGAAGGAAAGAGTAGCCATTATTGCAGATCATGAAGACATTAAAAGAATAGCAATAGACTATTAGATTAATTTTATGCCCCTAAATCTGACAGCTGAGATGGAATGGCAAATTAACTGAAAGATTCAAAGTACTTAAGAGCACATTCAGAAAGAGTGTGGGACGCCTGGGTGGCTCAGTGGGTTAAAGCCTCTGCCTTCGGCTCAGGTCATGATCCCAGGGTCCTGGGATCGAGCCCCACATTAGGCTCTCTGCTCAGCCAGGAGCCTGCTTCCTCCTCTCTCTCTCTCTCTGCCTGCCTCTCTGCCTACTTGTGATCTCTGTCTGTCAAGTAAATAAATAAGTAATCTTAAAAAAAAGAAAGAAAGAAAGAGTGTGCTGAGTAGTCCTAAATTGATTTTAGAAATTGAATTTAATCATTAAAAATATTTCTTACGGGGGTGCCTGGGTGGCTCAGTGGGTTAAAGCCTCTGCCTTCGGCTCAGGTCATGATCCCAGAGTGCTGGAATCAAGCCCCACATCGGGATCTCTGCTCAGTGGAGAACCTGCTTCCTCCTCTCTCTCTCTGCCTGCCTCTCTGCCTACTTGTGATTTCTGTCTGTCAAAAAAATAAATAAAATCTTAAAAAAAAAAGAATCTTTTTCTTTTATTTTGCATTTTTAAAAAATTTATTTATTTATTTTCAGCATAACAGTATTCATTATTTTTTCACCACACCCAGTGCTCCATGCAATCTATGCCCTCTATAATACCCACCACCTGGTATCCCAAACTCCCACCCCCCCGCCACTTCAAACCCCTCAGATTGTTTTTCAGAGTCCATAGTCTCTCATGATTCACCTCCCCTTCCGATTTCCCCCAACTCCCTTCTCCTCTCTATCTCCCCATGTCTTCCATGCTATTTGTTATGTTCCACAAATAAGTGAAACCATATGATAATTGACTCTCTCTGCTTGACTTATTTCACTCAGCATAATCTCTTCCAGTCCCATCCATGTTCCTACAAAAGTTGGATATTCATCCTTTCTGATGGAGGCATAATACTCCATAGGGTATATGGACCACATCTTCCTTATCCATTCGTCCATTGAAGGGCATCTTGGTTCTTTCCATAGTTTGGCGACCGTGGCCATTGCTGCTATAAACATTGGGGTACAGATGGCCCTTCTTTTCACTACATCTGTATCTTTGGGGTAAATACCCAGGAGTGCAATGGCAGGGTCATAGGGAAGTTCTATTTTTAATTTCTTGAGGAATCTCCACACTGTTCCCCAAAGAGGCTGCACCAAGTTGCATTCCCACCAACAGTGGAAGAGGGTTCCCCTTTCTCCACATCCCCTCCAACACATGTTGTTTCCTGTCTTGTTAATTTTGGCCTTTCTAACTGGTGTATCTAACTGGTGATATCTCAGTGTGGTTTTAATTTGAATCTCCCTGAGGGCTAGTGATGATGAACATTTTTTCATGTGTCTGATAGCCATTTGTATGTCTTCATTGGAGAGTCTCTGTTCATATCTTCTGCCCATTTTTTGATATGATTGCCTGTTTTGTGTGTGTTGAGTTTGAGGAGTTATTATAGATCCTGGATATCAACCTTTTGTCTGTATTGTCATTTGCAAATATCTTCTCCCATTCCATGGGTTGCTTCTTTGGTTTTTTGACTGTTTCCTTTGCTGTGCATAAGCTTTTGATTTTGATGAAGAATATTTCTTAGAAAGACAAATCCAGGCCCAGATGGTGTCACTGGCATATCCCACCAATTTTAAGAAGATATAACATAAATTCTACAAAAATCTCTTTCAGAAAATAGAAGCAAAGGGACCACTGTTTTTATAAGGCCATAATTACCCTAATTTAAAAAAAAAACAAAGGATTCTACCATACATACAGATATCATTATTTCTAATGATAAGAGTAAAGTCCTTCCTTACAAAGATCAGGAACACATAAAAATGTCCATTTTTACCACTTCTATTTAAAATTGTACAGTACAAAAAACTGATGACAGAAAGCAAATAGTATCTAAATAAAATATGGTTTGGGATTGAAAGATTCAATATTGTTGAGATGGCAGTTCTAAAGAGGTAATGTAGATCCAATAAAATTGCAACAGGTTTCCTTTTTTTTTTCCATTTATTTGTTTTTTTCCATTTATTTGTTTTGTTCTTTGTTTTTAGAAATGAACAAATGAATTCAAATTTTGTTCAGAAAAGTAAAAGAACCATAATAGGCAAAACAAATTTGGAAAAGATAAATATTAATAATATTTCTTCCAGAAACTTTGGTAAGAAAATAAAATAACAAGGCACTGTCTAGGAGAATATTTGCAAAACACTTATCTCATCATGGGCCTATATCCAAAGTATATATAATTATTCTCAAAACTCAGTAATAAGACACAAAATGATCCAATTTAAATGCATGAAAGAGTTAAACAGACAACTGATATAAAAGAAGATATATAAATGCCAAATAAATCTATGAAAAGAACTTCAACACCATTAGCTTGTAGGAAATTGTGAAGTAAAATTAAAATGAGCTAGTACTATACTTGGAAGTGCACAAAGAGCTTGTCCTATGATTTCTTCTAAAATTTTTAGAATGTCGGCTTTTAAATTTAAGTTTATGATCCATTTGAGTTAATTATTTCATATGAGTTTTTGTTTGGGGTTTGGTTTTGGCTTCTTGCCTATGAGATCACCTTGTCCCAGTTCCACCTGTTGAAAAGACTATTCTTTCTCCATTTTGCAAAATGGTTGAGTATATTTTATTTTTTTAAAGATTTTATTTATTTATTTGACAGACAGAGATCACAAGTAGGCAGAGAGGTAGGCAGAGGGATAGGGGAAAGCAAGCTTCCTGCTGAGCTGAGAGCCTGAAGTGGGGCTAGATCCCAGGATCCCAAGATTATGACCTGAGCTGAAGGCATAGGCTTAACCCACCTAGACATCCAGGGGCCCCAAATGGTTGAGTTTATATGTGTTTACCTCTTCCTAGAATCTCTACTCTGTTCCGTTGATCTAAGTTTCAGTCTTTTTGTTAACACCACACTCTCCTGATTATTGCAGCTTCATAAGTGTTGGAATCAATTACTTCGAGTCTTTCAACTTTGTTTTTAAATTTTATTTATTTTTATCTCTTATTCTAAAATATAAAATCCATGATTACAAAGTCAGATATAATCTACTTTTGTCCTTTTGTCCATTTTGTCACTCTATTTTTTTTTTTTCTAGTCACTAGAAAAATACTAGGCAAATGTCAGATGCTCAGAGTATCTGTTGAATAAATGGTAACATCTGAAAAGTCTTTTTTAATTGGCATCACCTTAGGAATGAAGATTCTTATTATCATCAAAATTCTTTAGGTATAAAGAATTTCTTAAACTTCTGAGATTTTACACTGGGTGTTTTGAAGCTTTTGTTTATTCATTTTTTACAGGATTCTTTTGGCAGTCCCTATGACACCTTTGGTTTCCTTTTCAGAATATTTTTAATTCCTAAACTATAATATTAAGAATAAATAGGAACACAGATATATTAAAATAAGAGTCTAAAATAAATTTTAAATTGCAAGGTTTAGGGACTCCTGGGTGGCTCAGTGGGATAAACCTCTGCCTTCAGCTCAGGTCATGATCTCAGGGTCCTGGGATGGAGCCCTGCATCAGGCTCTCTGCTCAGCAGGGAGCCTGCTTACCCCTGCCCCTCTGCCTGCCTCTCTGCCTACTTGCGATCTCTGTCTGTCAAGTAAATAATAAAATCTTTAAACAAATTGTCAGGTTTATTAATTAGTACCTCATTATTAAATATATTAACATGATTTAGCAGAAAGATTCTGATAATTATAATTACAAATTAGCAGTAACTATAAAATAAAGTATATATACAATATCTCTAATGGGATAGGAATAGAAAAAAATATGTATGATTTCTTTTGGTAGCAAAGTATTGCAAATACTGCTAATTTTTGCTATCCATGCCTATAATTGAAAAAAAAAGTGTAAAATATCACTTGGGGACTAGTGAAAACAAAGATGTAATCCACCCCCCATCTAAATTCATTGATTCCTTATTTTCTAACCATGAAGCTCTTGAACAACTGAAGACACCAAATTAAGAAACTCTCCTTAAGGGGCGCCTGGGTGGCTCAGTGGGTTAAAGCCTCTGCCTTTGGCTCAGGTAATGGTCCCAGGGTCCTGGGATCAAGCCCCGCATCGGGCTCTCTACTCAGCGGGGAGCCTGCTTCCTCCTCTCTCTCTGCCTGCCTCTCTGCCTGCTTGTGATCTCTGTCTTTCAAATAAATAAATAAAATATTAAAAAAAAAACTCTCCTTAAAAGACTTTTTTTTCCCAAATGCTACTCATTTTCATTAGTAGAGAATAATCTGTAAAAATTTAGTCAGCAACAATGAAACAAATGAGCAAACAAACCAGAAACAAAATCATAAATATAGAGAACAAACATCCTTGGTCCTAAATCAGGACTCAATCTGTATCAAAAGATTGGGATCATTCCCTGCATATTTTCAGACCACAATGCTCTGAAGCTAGAACTCAACCACAAGAGGAAGTTTGGAAAGAACCCAAATACATGGAGACTAAACAGCATCCTTCTAAAGAATGAACGCGTCAACTGGGAAATTAAAGAAGAATTGAAAAAAAATCATGGAAACAAATGATAATGAAAATACAATGGTTCAAAATCTGTGGGCACAACAAAGGCAGTCCTGAGAGGAAAATTTATAGTGGTACAAGCCTTTCTCAAAAACAAGAAAGGTCTCAGGTACACAACCTAACCCTACACCTAAAGGAGCTGGAGAAAGAACAAGAAAGAAACCCTAAGCCCAGCAGGAGAAGAGAAATCATAAAGATCAGAGCAGAAATCAATGAAATAGAAACCAAAAAAACAATAGAACAAATCAACGAAACTAGGAGCTGGTTCTTTGAAAGAATTAATAAAATTGATAAGCCCCTGGCCAGACTTATTGAAAAGAGAAAGGACCCAAATAAATAAAATCATGAATGAAAGAGGAGAGATCACAACTAACACCAAAGAAATACAAACTGTTATAAGAACATACTATGAGCAACTCTACGCCAACAAATTTGACAATCTGGAAGAAAAGGATGCATTCCTAGAAACATATAAACTACCACAACTGAACCAGGAAGAAATAGAAAGCCTGAACAGACCCATAACCAGTAAGGAGATTGAAACAGTCATTAAAAATCTCCAAACAAACAAAAGCCTAGGGCCAGACGGCTTCCCCGGGGAATTCTACCAAACATTTAAAGAAGAATTAATTCCTATTGTCCTGAAACTGTTCCAAAAAATAGAAATGGAAGGAAAACTTCCAAACTCATTTTATGAGGCCAGCATCACCTTGATCCCAAAACCAGACAAAGATCCAATCAAAAAAGAGAGCAATGAACACAGATGCGAAAATTCTCACCAAAATACTAGCCAATAGGATTCAACAGTACATTAAAAGTATTATTCACCACGACCAAGTGGGATTTATTCCAGGGCGGCAAGGTTGGTTCAACATCCGCAAATCAGTCAATGTGATACAACACATCAATAAAAGAAAGAACCAGAACCATATGATACTCTTAATAGATGCTGAAAAAGCATTTGACAAAGTACAGCATCCCTTCCTGATCAAAACTCTTCAAAGTGTAGGGATAGAGGGCACATACCTCAATATCATCAAAGCCATCTATGAAAAACCCACCGCAAATATTCTCAATGGAGAAAAACTGAAAGCTTTTCCGCTAAGGTCAGGAACACAGCAGGGATGTCCATTATCACCACTGCTATTCAACATAGTACTAGAAGTCCTAGCCTCAGCAGTCAGACAACAAAAGGAAAGTACAGGCATCCAAATCGGCAAAGAAGAAGTCAAATTATCACTCTTCGCAGATGATATGATACTATATGTGGAAAATCCAAAAGACTCCACTCCAAAACTGCTAGAACTTGTACAGGAATTCAGTAAAGTGTCAGGATATAAAATCAATGCACAGAAATCAGTTGCATTTCTCTACACCACCAACAAGAGAGAAGAAAGAGAAATTAAGGAGTCAATCCCATTTACAATTGCACCACAAACCATAAGATACCTAGGAATAAACCTAAACAAAGAGGCACAGAATCTATACTCAGAAAACTATAAAGTACTCATGAAAGAAATTGAGGAAGACATAAAGAAATGGAAAAATGTTCCATGCTCCTGGATTGGAAGAATAAATATTGTGAAAATGTCAATGCTACCTAAAGCAATCTACACATTTAATGCAATTCCTATCAAAGTACCATCCATCTTTTTCAAAGAAATGGAACAAATAATTCTAAAATTTATATGGAACCAGAAAAGACCTTGAATACCCAAAGGAATATTGAAAAAGAAAGCCAAAGTTGGTGGCATCACAATTCCGGACTTCAAGCTCTATTACAAAGCTGTCATCATCGAGACAGCATGGTACTGGCACAAAAACAGACACATAGATCAATGGAACAGAATAGAGAGCCCGGAAATAGACCCTCAACTCTATGGTCTAATCTTCCACAAAGCAGGAAAGATGTCCAATGGAAAAAAGGCAGCCTCTTCAATAAATGGTGTTGGGAAAATTGGACAGCCACATGCAGAAAAATGAAATTGGACCATTTCCTTACACCACACACAAAAATAGACTCAAAATGGATGAAGGACCTCAATGTGAGAAAGGACTCCATCAAAATCCTTGAGGAGAACACAGGCAGAAACCTCTTCGACCTCAGCAGCAGCAACATCTTCCTAGGAACATCGCCAAAGGCAAGGGAAGCAAGGGCAAAAATGAACTATTGGGATTTTATCAAGATCAAAAGCTTTTGCACAGCAAAGGAAACAGTTAACAAAACCAAAAGACAACTGACAGAATGGGAGAAGATATTTGCAAACGACATATCAGATAAAGGACTAGTGTCCAAAATCTATAAAGAACAAATAATCCAATCAAGAAATGGGCAGAGGACATGAACAGACATTTCTGCAAAAAAGACATCCAGATGGCCAACAGACACATGAAAAAGTGCTCCATATCACTCGGCATCAGGGAAATACAAATCAAAACCACAATGAGATATCACCTCACACCAGTCAGAATGGCTAAAATCAACAAGTCAGGAAATGACAGATGCTGGCGAGGATGCGGAGAAAGGGGAACCCTCCTACACTGTTGGTGGGAATGCAAGCTGGTGCAACCACTCTGGAAAACAGCATGGAGGTTCCTCAAAATGTTGAAAATAGAACTTCCCTATGACCCAGCAATTGCACTACTGGGTATTTACCCTAAAGATACAAACGTAGTGATCTGAAGGGGCACGTGCACCCGAATGTTTATAGCAGCAATGTCCACAATAGCCAAACTATAGAAAGAACCTAGATGTCCATGAACAGATGAATGGATAAAGAAGAGGTGGTATATATACACAATGGAATACTATGCAGCCATCAAAAGAAATGAAATCTTGCCATTTGCGACAACATGGATGGAACTAGAGCGTATCATGCTTAGAGAAATAGGTCAAGCAGAGAAAGACAACTATCATATGATCTCCCTGATATGAGAAAGTGGTGATGCAACATTGGGGCTTAAGTGGGTAGGAGAAGAATAAATGAAACAAGATGGGATTGGGAGGGAGACAAACCATAAGTAACTCTTAATCTCACAAAACAAACTGAGGGTTGCTGGGGGGAGGGGGGTTGGGAGAAGATGGGTAGGGTTATGGACATTGGGGGGGGGTGTGCTTTAGTGAGTGCTGTGAAGTGTGTAAACCTGGCAATTCACAGACCTGTACCCCTGGGGATAAAAATATATTATATGTTTATAAAAAATTAAAAATTAAAAATTAAAAAAATTAAAAATAAAATTAAAAAAAATAGAACAGATTGGTAATTGCCACAGGTGTGGGAGCTGGGAGAGGAGAATAGGTAAGAGAATTAAGAGGTACAAACTGCCATTTATAAAATAAATAAGTCACAAGGATGAAAAGTGCAGTGTAAGGAGTATAGCCAATAACATTGTAATAACGTGTTATAGTGACAGATGATAACTATATTTATTGTGGTAAGCATAACATTATGTTTAGAATTGTCCAAAATAACTGTGATGTACACCTAAAACTAATACAACATTTTATGCTACCTCTATTTCAAATAAAATTAAAAAAAATAGCAACAATGATTAAATGATCTTACTGAGTATATTTATATCTCTCTACCTCTCTATTTCTATCTTTCTTTATATCCATGTAACACTCTATAGGAATTTTGCAAAAGAAAACAAATTAACAAAAATAAAATTTATAGAAAATTTTCTTATCATGAGTGA
>NC_081558.1:196432086-196475477 GCF_022355385.1 Mustela nigripes
ATCAAAGAGAGTTTTCTGCTTCTACAAAATGATGTTTGCTTTTAAAATAGGTATCTTGGGACCCTTAGCTATTTCACAGAAAAAAATATCTGAAACAGTCTAGTGCTCAGGTTCCTCAAGTTGGCTGCAAAATAGTTCTCTTGAAAGCATCTGATAGAATGCAGAGATAAAGAGCCAAAGGTAAGGGGAAGGTCTGCCAAAAGAGTCTATAGAACTGAAAGTATTTGCAGAGAAGTGCCCCTTAGGTAATTGATAAAAACTAGAGGTTTTTATCAAAGAGAGTTTTCTGCTTCTACAAAATGATGTTTGCTTTTAAAATAGGTATCTTGGGACCCTTAGCTATTTCACAGAAAAAAATATCTGAAACAGTCTAGTGCTCAGGTTCCTCAAGTTGGCTGCAAAATAGTTCTCTTGAAAGCATCTGATAGAATGCAGAGATAAAGAGCCAAAGGTAAGGGGAAGGTCTGCCAAAAGAGTCTATAGAACTGAAAGTATTTGCAGAGAAGTGCCCCTTAGGTAATTGATAAAAACTAGAGATATAGTCCACGGAGATAAGAAACTACCAAACATAAGAGAATAAAAAATTTCTGCTGGGAAATACTGAGTTAATCCATCAACTTGATTTTTTTTTATGCCTTTTCTATTTCACTTTCCTTCACTAAAGTCTTTATTTTGACAATGTAGAAAGGTTTACACAAACAGCATGTAATGGAAAAAGTATACTAATCCCAACATTCATTTTCTAGGACAAGTTTACTTGTTACAAAGAACGCAGAAAGTTAGCAATTTTTAGCACATTTGGACTAACCATAAGCAAACAGGCCTTTACAAAAACATTGTAGAAAGTTAATTTGTTTGGTTAGTTGAATGGAACTCTGGCTTTTAGTGGGAAGAAAGTAAAGGTTACAATAAACAGCCAAAATGCATTTCTGCTTCCCAGCCCTACGTGAGGCTCCATACAGGTGAAAACTCTTGCTTTAATAAAAATGTGTACACTAAAACCATTTTCCTAGTTACACAGAATGGGTTATAGAGTTGTCAGGGAAGGAACAGGTATTTGATTATTCAAATATTTACCAGATGTTTTACTTGGTATAAATAAATGTGTCCTAAATCATATTACCTTTAGGATCATAGGAAAGACTCTATAAGCAGTTTACCCCAATTTCTTGGATCACTAGGCATCACACACACACATACACACACACACACACACACACACACACACAAAGTCTCAGGCCACTACTCTTGCTTGTTCAGTCTAGGAATCCTCCAAAGAAGTGCAACAAAAATCTAATTTACTACCTGGTTGCCTCTAGTTCTCTGAAGTTTCCTCTTACCGCCATTGCCTTTCTGTCTATGTCACTTCTGCTCTGCATGAACCCACCTGCAGTGGTGAGCTCACTTCTGTTCTGCCTGAACCCATCTGCAGTATTTCGGTCCATGAACAGAGCTTTCCTTGAGCAGACTTGGGTATTGCTTGACCTTGACAACCTTAGGGAAACTATTCCCTCTGCAGTCACAACTCTGAGTTCATCATCATCTCTGCCTGTTTCTGCTCCAGAGTTTCACGTCTCTCTCTGGAAGACAGGAAAATATATTCTCTTCAATTCATATGAACTTTTTATTAAAAAAAATATTTTATTTATTTATTTGACAGAGAGAGAGAGAAGAGAGAACACAAGAAAGGGAGCTGCAGGTAGAAGGAGAAGGAGAAGCATGCAGCTCCCTGATATGGAGAGCTCAATCCCAGGACTCTGGAGTCATACTTGAGTGGATGGCAAATGCTCAACTGAGCCACCCGGGTGCCCCATATATGACTTTTGTAAAAAGAGATTACAGAGCAGAAATTTTTGCCACCTCCTCCCCCTCCCTGGTGATACAGTCTTTTTACCCTATCACTAGTCTTCTCTTCCCCAAGATGCCAGAAGTTAGAATGTTGACATGTTAATGAACAGCCTCGCGTTCTACCCAAAAGGAGTGCTTCATTCTACCAGGTAGACCTTCTGCTCAGTCTGGGCCCTAGACCATTAATTTTTCATTAATGATATTTTTTTTTCCTAAGGTATCTCATGATCTTTTCCTATAATCTGTGTTTTACAACATTCTATAATCACCATTCTGTCAGATGGGATTTGTGTCTTTTTCTCCTATATTCCATGGACATTTGTGACTTTAATTCTGAGGAAATAGATAAAAGTTTATAAAAATATTAAGCATTTGATAATAATTAAGGAATTTGTGCTTGCCCAGAAAATCATTTGCTAACCCTTAGCAGTACGATCCCATCGACCAGTGCGGCCAGCATATCCCAAACTCAATGAAAGCTCAGAAAGGCCAACATGGTACACAACCCCCTTGCACATACATCATCTCCCTAATGCTCACTATAAGTTAGTCATGTTTAGAATTACTGATTTATATTTTATAATAAATCAGGATAAATTGAAGTCACATAGGAAATAGCAAAGTTGGAGTAAAACAGGTATCTCTAAACCCCCAAACAGATATATCACTACTCAAAATGTCATTGGAATTATCATAACAACTGACAGACTATCAAGACTGATACAGTGTGGCATATCCTTTTTCCTCTGTAGCCCCAGCATATGGACAAACACTATCGAATGAACGCAAGTCTGAGAGATTTCTTTCCTGTGTGAAAATCAACAGCTCTTAATTTTGGAAACTGAGAAGGAAATATAATCTTCCTTATTCCTCTTACCTCTTAGACAAACTGTTCAAACTCTTTCAGGATATTGTGGGAAACAAGGTATATGGTTAGATCATAGTCTCTCAAGTCGACCCTCAACCCTTCTCCAAATCCCATATTTAGGGCTGACTGTGTCATTTGAAATCAAGTATTTAACAGCTTTGCCTACATTTCCTTATTTGAAAATGGGGATCACAATAGTGAGTAATTTTTTACTTAATTTTTCATTTCTTTAATTTAATTTTTTAAATAAAATTAATTTTATTTAATGTTATTTAATTTATTTAATTTTGAAAATGAAGTGAGATATTACCTATAGCAGGCACTCAAGAAATAATAGCTATCTTACATTTGAAAGAATGCATAATGCATTGGTTAAGTCAGAAAGTCAAAGAAGAGGCTGAAGAGTGTGTGTTTTAACTCCGGATATGTTTATTAAGTCATTAGGGAAACAATGATCACAAACTGTGATTGATCTCTAGCTTTAATGAGCTAATACTATTTTTCTAGTACCGTTATTACTTACAACTGTAGACAAAGATGTTTGAGGACAGAAGAAATAGTAATTTATAGTTCTTTTGAGTGAGCGGTTAGACAGACTAGGAAAATAGGACTGGATTGCAGGGCAGCATTAAGAGGTCACGTGCTGTTAGAAGTCCTGAATTTAAAGTCAGATCAACCAACAAGGCTTTTTATTCTTTTTCAGCCACATTCAGCTGCATGCTTATAGTTATCATAAAGAATAGAAGTGAACCAAAGGAGACCTTTTACTATCAGGGAGCAAAGAATGGAGAGACCAGGTGTATCAGTTAAATAAGCAAGGTCATGCTGTTCTTTCTCTTGTTTTGGTTCCATCATTGTCAAGATGATTAGTTATATTCATGGAGGTTGAACTTCATAGTTTCAAGGGTCACTCAGGACTCATTGACCAGAGCTAAGCCAAAGGCTCCACCTGATGGCAAAGCGACCAGAAAGTGAAATCCTACCTGAACAGGAGAAAATCAGAGTGTCTGGTAACCGCACTGACGCTTGTCAAACTTTACAAGTGGAGGGATCATTTTGTTGCTATTAAAAAAGAAAAAAATATCAAAAAACAAAAAACAACCACCACCAACAACAAAAACTATGATAGGATCTGTAGAGAAGTAAGGTTCAATTAGAGAAGAGTTAAAGAAACAAAGGGCAAGTGATCACAGAATCTATAAATTAAAGTTTTTTTTAAAGAGATGGAGGGCAAGTAGTGAAATCTAATAAATGTTTTAAGGAACAAAAAGTGGTTTAAGGCAGAGATGAAGAGGTGGGTTCAGTCTGAGAAAACGAGGAGCAAGAAAGATAATGTCCGTTTTCCTGTTCAGTTTATGAGAGCTACAGGTAAAAGATCTTAGGTTAAAGCCAGATATCATCTGAACCAAAAAGGCAAGTAAAATGAAGGAAGAGTTTGGGATTAGAAAAGTTTTAACTGCTGAAGGATCATGTGATTTAGAGGACACAATGGCAGGATTTCAGAAATTGGGGAGAACAGCAGACAGAGTCAGACTAAGCCATGTGCAGATCCATATGGGGATGTGTTTCCAGGGGATGAGGCATGACTGTGGATTTCTGGGCATCTTATGATGCCTGGGAAACAAAGAAAAAGGGCATAATGAGATTTGTGTCTATGTTCTCCAAGATTGATTATAGTGGTGATATTTTGGAGAGAGAAGAAAGAGACTCCAGGAGCACTTGTTGGCTCCATCTGTATCTGTAACATCTTCACCACTGGAAGTGTTGAAGACGTCAACAGAGCCATAGGATCCTACTGACTATTGCTTAAAAGATTGGCACAGTAGCAGCAACAAATTCAGACAGTAAAAATCCTAGAATGCATTTAGTGTCCCATGTAAGGTAGCCTTTCAGTTTACTAGGAAATCTGATCTGAGTTTAATTTTCTATATGGATGAAGGCCTTAATAAAAGTCCTAATTAGCTTGACGTTCACTTCTGTGAAATAAGTAATGGGTATATACATAATTAGATGTTGAACCAGAGAAATTGCTGGAATTGTGTGTATGATTTCATTGCTAAAGATTTGTTACAGTGATGAGGTTTTCGCCTGTGTGGTTTATCTAGCAGCATTGTTGAGTAGGTAATTATTTTAAAAAATAGATCTATTCGACTAAGGGATTAGAATGAAAAGCTATTAAAGAAGATAGTGATACAATTGGTTTCTGACCCAGTAAATGGTAACTTGAGAAAATAAAAATTTTAAATCACTTAATTTATCACATACCTTCTTTTAGTTTCCTGTAATTTAAAAGCATAATTTTCCCCATCTTTACTTTTAATGAACTTCCTACCGATTAGATCAACCTGAGTGCCTTCTCTAAATTTGAATTAATAGATGTTTATACAATAAACATCTCTATTGCATATTTCATATCACCAATTAAAAAGTCTGCTCTAAAAATAAAAGGTTTGAATTAAGCAACTTATAAAAGACCAACATTTTTATAGTAGCATGAAGCAGAAGTAGTATATTTTAAAATTATGTTTAAAACTTTCCCTATAAATAATATAGAAAGGGGTATGTTTTATTAATATGCAGAAATTAATATCCAGAAAATGTTTCTAAAACTAATAGTAAAAGAACAAAACAATGAATAGCAATCATCCTGGCTTTATAGGGAACTGATGTATTCAAGTCACTTTCTATTTACCTCTAATAATCAAGCCACAGTGAGGTTGTGGTTAGCACTAAGAAATCACAGGATAGCACCTCCTTTGTATTTCCAAACCCAAGATGAGATTAAAGCTAACAAGCATTCTGGGAAGAAATTTAATCTGCATTTCCCCATAATGTTCAACCTTCTTATTTTTAAGAAGTATGTTTTCCCTGATGAACTAGTTTAGCTGATAGAGTATACCTTAATCACCTTTAAGTAAAGAGTATAAAATTTGAAGCCTAAATTCATAGACAGCTTAAATGGAGCATCTGAAATGTGCAAGAAAAGAAAGTTCTGGTCAAGAGGGTCCATGTACCAGGCTTCCAATCTATTCTTTATTATGGAGGTTTGTGCTCTAAGTTTGTAAATGAGATTCACTGCTAGAAGTGATGACGAAATTTGAAAAGCAATAAATATTTTGACATTCACACTTTCAAAAATCAATTGGAGAATTTTAAGAGGATTATAAAGATTTTATTTATTTTGATATAGGCTCCTCAGCTGTGGTTAAGGTGGTTGCCGTCTCTTTCCTCTGGGACAGGAGCCATCAAGCCAATGAACCTGCAATTGCAGAGAAAAAACTGCTTTGCTGATTTTGTTTAGGAGAATAAATATCTTCAGCCTTAGACTTGATTAAGCTGTAGGTAGTTTCAGAATGGAACAATTCTCCTTGGCTGAAATGCCTTCAATGCAATAAAATCATGATTTCAAGAATTGCTGGGCCATTTGTTGATTATTAAGTCACAATTTCAAAAGCGATTCACTGATTTAGATGAGAAAAACTCCTTAGGATACATACGAATTACAAAACTACTCCCCTACAGGTGTACTTCAGATTCAAGTGAAACTAATTGGACTAAAAGAAAATGTTTTGTCCAAAACTGATGACATATTCTTAAGGCTTAAGGTTTGGGGTGGAGAGGAGGGGAGATAATGAATTCAAGAACTACCTGGAAATTTTTATGAACAATTCTGGCCCATTTTGGTATGCTCTGACTCTGTCTAACCACTGGATATATGGATAGAAGTCAGAAATACATTCCTGATTTTAAATTCCTCAGATTCTTTTTTTTTTTAATATTTTATTTATTTATTTGACAGAGATCACAAGTAGGCAGAGAGGCAGGCAGAGAGAGAGGAGGAAGCAGAGAGCCCAATGCGGGGCTTCACCCCAGGACACTGGGATCATGACCCGAGTGGAAGGCAGAGGCTTTAACCCACTGAGCCACCCAGGTGCCCCAATTCCTCAGATTCTTAAACATTCCAATTCTTCAACAGAGATACTGGCAAATACTTTTATTCGCATTGGCTTAACAACAACAACAACAAAATCCATCAGTAATTGTTACTAGGCCTAAAACTATATCACTGCTAAAAGAGTACACATTTTGAAGAGTAAAAATTATATTTAGCATTACATCCCACGTAATTCATTTCAAGTTCTGCAACATGGTCTTCCAAGCCCATCATGATCTTTTCCCTTGTGTTCCGAACTTGTTTCTTCTATACCTTACCTTATAGTTTATATTCTAGCAATTCAAGTTTAAATGGTTCCTGGAATCCAATCCACCCTGCTATTTTCTATTCTTTTATACACACACACACACACACACAGACATATATACATATATATGCATGTATATATTCATATATAAATAAAAATATATTTATACCTTTATATTCATGAAATATAGAACATAATATATAATTATATATATTATTTATCATATATTAAATATATTTATAAATGTATATTTATAGAATATTACATTATTAATTTATTTTTATTAAAATATTATATTTATAACAATATTAGATCCATAATATATAATATTATATATTAATCAGGCTTGGAAGATACACTCAACTCCAATCAATAAAACATAAACTACAGAAAAGATATGAGGCACAAAAGCCAATGAAGAAAAAGCCTTACCAAAAATACCAAATTAAGATAGAGAGGAAAGATTATCATCCAGCTGTTTGCTAAGACTTTTCACTGACTTGTCAGATTAAAGCAACCACATGTGTGGTCCCAAAGAAGCCTGGTAAGATCAAAATACCTATGAAGAAGTCTAGACAAAAGATGTGTCTCAAAAAGAATTGTGGGTATGACTATTGACACAAGGAGCTGACTGAAATCAAATAGCTAAATGCCACCAAGTTTTTGAAAGTTGTATTCGAAAAGTGTCACCAGCTAGGTTTAAAAGATACTGTAACTAACAGGTGAAACAATCCTTAAACTCTCAATCTTCCAATGGCAGAAACAGGGAAGATTATACAACTTCCATGATGGACATACTCTCTGATGTGCCTTTCTGATGCGGCTAAGAAGAGGGAAGGTAAAAGAGACAAAAAGAGGTCAGGGTCAAATAAGAAACAAGAAAGGGTGCCTGAGTGACTCAGTTGATTGAGCATCTGAGATCGTGCTCTCAGGGTCACCCTGTGTCCAGCTCCCCATGCAGCTGGGAGTCTGCTTCTCCCTTTACTCCCTCACGCACTCATGCTCCCACTTTCTCTCTTAAATGGAGAAACAAAATCTTAAGGAAAAAAAATGAGAAACAAGGGTTGGTGATTTACTACACAGGAATGAATAGAATTTGGGTCTAATCAGGAAACATTCTGTTTGTCTAGTAATGATAGACCTGCAATACTGTGACACAGAGATAAAGTCCTCTTCTTTCTCTATCTAAATGGGTATGTTTATTTGGATACAGTACTCCAGTTTCACCATAAAATATTGGGTGTGGATGAGGAATATACTTGTGTTATTTGTTCATTTGCTTCTAGATCAAAAGGAACTTTATCAGGAAGTGATTTAAATCATGAGATATAGACCTTTGCATCTTATGCCTTAATTAAACTCTTCTGGGGAAATATTGAGTACATTTTTCATGCAGGAGAAAAGTCCAGTATATGGCATCAAAGTGGAAATTGAAGTAGTTGGTGTTATTTTGTGTTATTATGATTTTTACCCTCTAACAGTAGTAACCCTATCTCCCAGAAGTGAGGTACACTTTCCTACTCCAGTGTAAGGTATGGATAGGTAATTTGTTTTAGCCAATGAAATGAGCATAGACATGACACACAAGATGACGGTTCAAGTTGAATCTTCAGGTACATCTCTGCAATATATTTGAGACCCCTCTTCTTTTAAAAACAAACTATCCCAGCAGTTGGTCAGTCTTTCACACTGTGTTCTGGAACTAGAAGATGCATGGAGCTAATCTGAGTCCAGTCAAGTCTGGCTTAATAGAGCAGAGCTCAATTAACCCAGAGGTGACCTATATAGCTTACCTCCAGCAAACCTGTAGAGTCGATGTTATTGTAGTAAAAACAAACATTTCGTATTACAATAAAGAAAGAATAATCAGGAAAAGCCTTAACAAACAGGTGCCATCTATATAAATAAAAACGTGAAGCAAAATATATTTGAAGCAAATTTAAGAGAAATTGCAAAGTCAGGGTAGTAGGAATAAAGTTGGCTTGTTACAGAAAAAATAAAATAATTATTCTCATTACAAAACAAATTGTATGATAAAGAAAAACAAGGTATGGACTGAAACTCTATGCAGATTGGTAGGATCCACCATCTCTGGAGCTTTCTGACTGGCATAATAATTTAACCCAGCCAGCCTATGTTAAGGCAATGTGTTCTAGCTTCTGTCGTGTCTATGCTGTGAGAGCTGTCCTTCCAGAGTGCACCCAATTTTCACAAGTAGGCTCTAAAAAAGCAAGGATATTTCCAAGACTCTTACATTCACATTATGATTTGTTAAAAAATATTAAATCTTAATTCGTTAAAACATATTCAAATCTTAATCTGTTAGTGTGAAATTCTTTAAACTTTCATTGACTCTGAGTTCACTACCCATAAGAATTGGTCTTAACATTAATCTGAATGTAGAAAAAAAGTAATCAAATGGCAAAAGCAACATTTTAATTACCTCCCTTACATAATTGGATTTTTACTACAAAATACTAATATATATTAATTTGTGTAAAACAGTAGTAGTTGTAGTAGTATTTTATTCAGTAAGAGAATAGCACTGTCAGCTACTGAGAAAGGTTATCTTTGAACTATGTGACCTAATGAGCTGTGGTCCAGAGGGTAGAGACATCAGTAACATTTCTTTCAGTCTTGATGTCATCAGAGCCGTGTTTTGGGGACATGAGTTTATTTCAAAATGACAGGTGAGCTTTGTAACAATTTTTCTTTTTCTGTTTCTTAGAAATGATGATTTTTTCAGTATAGTTAGTATTTTTTAATCTTTTCTAAATGGTAGTAATCAGGAATAGTGAAATTGATGCTCGTTTTTATTTAACCTATGAACTCTCTGTGTCATTAGGTGACTGAACCATCTTCCACATAATGCAGTTTTGTCTGTTGCCACAAAGAAGAGTTTTAACATGAGCAGATATAAAAGTATTCAACAGTGTGCCTCAATTCAGTAATCAGTGATTCATTGATTCAAGGTGGTATTTTATTTTTTAATCCCAACTGAATGGTATCAGTTCCTTTGATTAAGATGTCACTTTACAGAAAAATGAGACATTCATATTTTCTTTCCCTGAACAGTATAATTTTGAGATTGGCTTAGCAACCACATTCAAAAACCAGTCATATTACTTTAATGTTAAATCTCATACTTACATTATGCATTTAAAGTAATTTGTAGAGCATTTACCTAAACACTGAAAGTTGAAAATGTCACTTGGTTAGTTTATTTGACTTAGTAATATAAATTAAGATTTTCATTCCATAATAGCTGTAGGAATGCTGACAATACTGACTCCATCTTTGGCCCTCCATCTTGTTCGTGTTTGCTCCATAGCCTCTCTTGCGATTACCTGTTTGGGGCCCCTTGGAGATTGATACACATACCTTAGAAACATCCACTAGGGTCAGATGAGGGATGCTTGCTTAGGCCCTGCATAAATTTGTTAAGGTTTACATAGACTCTCCCCTTCCAGGCACAGATGGTGCCATAAGATCTGATTAAGAATTAGCTGTCAGGTGCATTCAGCTTTTGGAGGTGTGTGTGAATCCTTTGACTTCACAACAGTGTCCTTTTGTATGTCTCCTTGCTGTATAAAATTTGTGGACTAAGGTCTGGACTTGTAGAGAATAGTTGTGCAGCTACCTAGATCGTCACCAACCCTATCCCTCCATTAGCAAATTAAGTAAATTACCCTGAATAAAGTTCTGTGTAACATGTATGTTAAGTCACTGTTTCATTTTCTGGTCTCAAAGTGTCTTTCTTTTCAGTTTTGAGGTTATCTTATTGTCCCTCTTCTGACTAGACAAAGTGACATTAAAGTTTTCAGGAGACTTTCTGCAAATGCAGGAATGCTGCTGACTCAAAAAAGATATTTCCAGGGGCGCCTGGGTGGCTCAGTGGGTTAAAGCCTCTGCCTTCGGCTCAGGTCATGATCCCAGGGTCCTGGGATCGAGCCCCGAATCGGGCTCTCTGCTCGGCAGGGAGCCTGCTTCCTCCTTCTCTCTCTCTGCCTGCCTCTCAGCCTACCTGTAATCTCTGCCTGTCAAATAAATAAATAAATAAAATCTTTAAAAAAAAAAAAAAGATGTTTCCAGGTACCTGCTCAATTTTCTTCCCCTTTACCCCATTTCTGTTTCCTTGGAGGAAGTATATGGAACTCCAAGTATTATTATTCTTATTTAGAGTCTGGATGCTTGGAAATTTAAAAAATTATAACCTTATCCTAATACTAGTCATATACTTTAGTACTTCTCAAATGCTATTTAGACACTTTAAAGTCTTTCCTTACTTGTAGCAGATATTATGTAATCTCAAAGTTCCTTTACAGATTGCTCCTTGTATTACTCTGCAATTCCACAATTACATTCCACACCCCACAGCCACATCCAGTCCCTTTGATCTTCTTTTGATTTCCTCCAAATTTCATGCATCACAGATCCTCCAAGTACTTGAAAACCTTCCTACCCCTCTTTGTCCAGACAATGTCTCCTCAATCTGTGTTTCTCAGGACTTACATCATTTTTGTTCTGAAAATTTTTCTGTAGTTCCGGATTAGATTAGGTGTTTCTGTTAATGCTTTCCCCCCAAAAGAGTATATTCTCATATTATATATTCTCATATATAACTATATGAGAATATATTCTCATATTAATTATCATATTCATATTCATTCTCATATATTCTCATATGAACTCATGTATTTATCTTTAAAACTATAATACAGAATAACATATTCTTTTTGCCAATTCCTTCTTATTTATTTAAATTTGGGAAAAATCATGTTTCTAATTAATTCATCTGGTACTATTTATTCAAGTTGGAGAAAAAGTATCTGTGGCCAAATAAAAAGATGGCTGAATTCTAAGAATTACAAAACCAAATATGACTCAGGAGAAGGTCTAACATGTAGAAAAGAGACATGTGATTAACTCTCCTGAGTATTTTTAGAATGTCTTACTCCATTTGAGAATGATATTTGCACTAAGTGCAAGCTCTTCACTAGACCACTTTAATTGCGTCTCTCGGCAGATATTTGGTAATTGGAATGCATAGGTCAAATAAACTCCGTAGTACATTCTTCAGCACTTTTAGCAGGCTTCCTGAAAGTTAAATACAAGTATCAAATAAGAAATTGCAGTATCAGGCTTTTTTTTTTTTTATCCTAATTAGAGAAGAACTTTCTATTACCATTTTAAGTATTGCTATTTCATCTGTGATCTTGAGTTAGCTATTGCTTGATAACTCTGGTTGAAGAAAAAAGGTCATGGCTAACTTTGTATAGGCATTTAGCCTTTGTCTTGTCACAGCAGGAGCCATTGTTCTCTGCAATGCTTAAAGAAAGGAAATCTGTGGCTTTTATGATGATTGAGAAACTGTATAATGCCTGGGCGGAGGGGTTAATTGGGAATGAAAGTGTTTAAAATCCCTCTCAAAGCAGATCTCTTTGGGGAGGTCATTTTCAGAAGGTTATAGATTTATAGATCTCTGAAGTGGGTTTTTTTGTTGTTGTTTTGTTGTTTTGTTTTTTTAGAAACATATTCTTTTAGAGGTTCCTGGGTGGTTCAATCAATTAAGGATCTGACTCTTGATTTCAGCTCAGGTCATGATTTCAGGATCCTGAGATGGAGCTCTGCATTGGGCTCCTGCTGGGCACAGAGACTACTTAAGATTCTCTCTTCCTCTCTCCCTGCCCCTCCCCCTGCTCCCACCCCTTGCTCACACAGGCTGTTTCTCTCTAAAAAATAATAGTAATAATAATAATAAATTAAAATAAATTTAAAAAATAAAAGCATATTCTTTTAGAAAATAGAGAACCAGCCGAAAATCCTGAGGATCAGAATTACAAGGGATTTATTAATGAATAAAAATTAATTTCAAAAGTTCATTAAAAAATCTAACAACTTCTGTTAAAATAATGTTATTTGCATGTATTTTACTAAATATATGATGAAATAATACTAATTTATAGCAGGCATTTTGTAATTGGTTGTTTCAGTCATTTTTCTCAGTTTATATTAAACAGACAGTTATTATTACATTTTTGCTTGTGATTAAATTGTATTCAGAGTAGTTATATAGATTATCTTCCAGGGAGTCAGTTAATTTTGTTCCATTCGCAACTCAAAATGTGAACAAGATATCTTTAAATCTATAAAACAAAATTCAATTCATTGACTAGTCCAATAACAGTAGGATCTTATGCTAACCACAGAGAAAAGAAAAAGAAAAAATAAATTTACATAAATATTTTCTACTTTCTGATAATTTATAATCTACTAGAGTATAAGTGGCAGTTTCAAAAATTAGTTTGCGATAATAGGTGTCTACTGCCATGTCTGGAAAAATGCCACCACAATAACCTACAGATAGAGCCAAGTCCGAGTTTATCACAACTGTAGTATAGGAAGCCACCGAATGGACAGAGTTCTAGGAGCATCTCAGAAGGAGACATCCATGGTAGTATATTCAAAAGGTTTTGGAGATCTCATTTAGAACAGGTCTTCTGTAAGACAAATATAAATTAAAAATAAGAGGCTTAATTTGCCCTGCTGAAAATAAGGGAAGAGATCTCGCTCCCCCCCTTCCTTTTTCCTGAACAATTTATGTTAGAAACTTAGAAACATGTTATTTGAAGTACTTTCTTCTCTCTTTGGCATGTATATAAATCTCCTTGAAGACTAGATTGTCATTTTGTTGGTATATGACCTAGAAATGTCTTTCTCAAGGAGCTGGGAACTATCTCTTTAAAATGTGATGATCAGGGCAGGTAGCACCTCTATCTCTGTGGGACTGTAGAAGCTCAACTTCTGAGGGCATCTCGTTCGGAGTTGCAGAACTACTTCCTATTATAAAGATATTAGACATTTGTTTTTCTTCTGGATAAGGCAAATTAACTCACACAGATGGTCATCCGGATTATAAGGAAAGGTTAAGAACTATGTGTGACAATGCTGTTAAGTCCTCTGACTTGATAAATCATTGCTTATCTTGAAAACGTATAAATAATGGCTTGTATCTGCATGGGTGTATAAAAGAGTGGGATTTATTTTTGTCTTCACAATCTCTTAGCAGATTACTTGTAATCCATATTAAATTCTGGTTTAATTAGTGTTTTTTCAATAATAAATGGGTTCTCGTTCTCCTCTATCTTTGTAGAAAAGATTTCTGGGTTGGGGCACTTTGTTTGTACTTATATTTGCCCAACACTTGCAGTGCAGGGGTTCTGTTTGGGGCTGGGCAGAGATTGTGATATAGTAGTTTAGGATTGGGGGGCACAGTGAAAGAATGGTTTTACGAGAGTCTTGATGAGTAAAGATTTGTTTGTTCATCTGAATTGGGCATTATTATACTGAGAAGGAGCTATTTACTCTCACAGGAGCAAGTAAACTAGCCCGTTTTTTTAGTAAATGGATATCCAATAAATTCCCAAACCAATTAATAAAGTTGTTACAATATCCTCTTTCTGGATAAAATATTTCTGAAGTATTAAATTCATATTAAATGCAAGCAGTAGAATATTAAATTCATGTTAGTGTAAACAACAAGCTGTGTGGCTATAAATGATTTCAATTCTCATGTAGAAAATTGCCATTTAAATGGTATAAGCCAAATGTCATTAGTGTTCAGAGTAAAGGGACATCATATTTCAGTTACGACGAGAGAAAGCATGTTCACAGTTCTGTTGGAGATATGACTATTCTTGAAGACAAGAAAAAATTTCAATAGGAAGGCATGAGTAGTAAAAATGTTCTAACTAGAATTAATTGAAAGCATGTAAAGCTATAATCTGGGGAGAGGAAATGGATATTTAGCTCCATTGATTAGTAGCCAGATGAGGATAGAAAAAAGATAGAAAGAGATTGTGAAAATTCTGACTGTTGTCCTTAGAGCTTTGGTTTTTACTTGATAAGAATTGGGGTGGGGTCTGGGGAGGTGAATCAATCAACAAATGATTTAATAAGACTTTCTAATTCAGTAATATCACCAGAGAAAGTATCCCAGCTAGAATGTTTTAGGTGTAGGATACATTATTATCAACTTTTTTTTTTTTTTAAGATTTTATTTATTTATCTGAGAGAGAGAGAGAACAAGAGAAAGAGCACAAGTCTGGGGAAGGGAGGAGAGGCAGAGGGTAAGGGAGAAGCCCACACTCCCTGCTAAGCAGGGAGCCCAGAGGCAGGGCTAGATCCCAGGACCCTGGGATCATGTCCTGAGCTGAAGGCAGATGCTTAACCACCCAGGTGCCCTATTATTGACTTTAATTATCCAGTATTTAAAGATGTCTGGAGCAGGTGGTTCAAGGGTTATTTAACCTTTTTACTATTCTCTTGTTGACAAAATCGTTTTCCTGAGGATTAAACCCCACATCCTTATATGGCCAAGTCCAATCTTAGACTTAAGAAGGTGGTTTTCTGTTTGTTCATCTCTTTCTCTCTCTTTCTCTTTTTTAATCATAAAGGCACACCTTTCCAGAAATCCCCTCAGAAGACTTCACTCCAGATTATAAGATTGGAACACATGCTCACACTCTTGCTACAAAGGAAGGAAGATGAAAATAAGTGGAAAGAAAAAAAGAAGAATGAGGGCAAGAAACTTCTTCCACAAATATCAAATTACATGACACAAAGCTGCAAAAACATTAAGAAACGTCATTTTGCCTGAAGAACTGAAAGAATGGATGACAGACCACTTAAAGTGACAGTCAAGAAAAAATAGAACAAATGATAATGATTATATAAAATGTCAAAAGAGTTGTGATGATAAGCTAACTAATTAAAAAAAAAAGGTATAACCCAATCTCAAATTATATTATGGCATAAATTCCAGAATGACTAACATAATTAATTATAAAAATGAAGTTAAAAGCTGGATATGAGAAAATATTTTAAATTTTAGGATCAGTTTATATCACAATATAAAAACGATATCTTAAAGGAAAAGAGAAATCACAAATAATTGAAACTACATGCCCAAAATAAAGCACCAGAAAAAAATGTAGATGAAAATGCTCTTGGGGATGCCTGGGTGGTTCAGTTCGTTAAGCGGCTGCCTTCGGCTCAGGTCATGATCCCAGCGTCCTGGAATCGATTCCCACATCGGGCTCCTTGTTCCATAGGGAGCCTGCTTCTCCCTCTGCCACTCTGTCTGCCTGTGCCCCCCACCACTCTCCGATAAATAAATAAATAAAATCTTTAAAAAAAGAGAAAAAAGAAAATGTTCTTGAAATATTTGCCATTTATTTTATGAATACTTATATATCATTGTTAATTTAAAAATAATTTTCAGAATTACTTTTAAAGACATATAGAGTTGTCCCCTGAATAGGAAAAAGGAGAAAGAAAAATGTAAAAGAAAAAAATGTGAAAAGAAAATTACTAATAATCAATAATTGTAAATTTGAGCACAATGATGTTTTCTACCATATTGTAAAAGAAGAATAAAAATAGACAAGAAATGTTAAGAATGTTGGAAAGTTAGTCTTTCATATCTTGCTTGTTGAAGCAAAAAATTAAAATACGCCTCATTTCTAGAAGATGATTTGGTAATATATATTGAATTATTAAAATATGCCTTGACTTATTATTATGGCCCATGGTTACAGAGTAATACTTTGGCAAAAGTACTATTTGATGTACTTTATTTTTTTTTAAGATTTTATTATTTATTTATTTATTTATTTGACAGAGAAAGAGAGCACAAGCGGGAAGAATAACAGAGGGAGAAGCAGGCTTCAGGCTGAGCAGGGATGATGTGGGTCTCAATCCCAGGACCTTGGGCTCATGACCTGAGTGCAAGGCAGATGCTTAACAAATGGAGCCACCCAGGTACCCCTATGCATTTTCCATATAGTAACCTGTATCATGTTTATAAGTCTATAAAATAGAAATAATTCTTATTCACTTTTACAGATGAGGAAAGGAGCATTAAGTGGTGGAACAAATTCAGGTGACAAGTTGATAAGTGTTGGAGCCAGATTTCAAAACCACAGTGTCTGTCTCAAGTGCTACATACAGAAAAATGTCATATTACTCTGCTTCTTAATTTTAAGAATCTTTTAAAAAATAAGGAATTATAAGATGTCTGTAGAATATATGTATATAAGCAATTTTCAAAGTAGGTTAACTTCTGATATGAAATAACTGTCCAAACAAGAATTTTGCTTAAAATGTTTACATTTCTCAGGGTGCCTGACAGGCTCAGTTGGTAGAATGTGTGACACTGGATCTTGGGGTCATGAGTTTAAACCTCACTTTGGGTGTAGAGATAACTCAACAAAATGTTTACATTTCTCAAACTGTTAGTAATGATCCTTTTCTTCTGGCTGATGATTAAACCCACTCATGTCCTTCACTTTAAAGATCTTAGGGAAATGACAAAATTCAAGTTCTGAGAATGTCTGATTTGTAGTCTGTTTTTCTTTCTCTATTTCTTTTTCTTTTTCTTTTTTAAACAACAGTTTGGCAAATTCTTGACACTATGTGGAGAAGCATGGATCTCTGGGACAGAGGAAGTAAACTATAGAAAGCATAGATTGTTCAAATTGTATGATTCTATGCCCTACTTTCAAACTTCTTTCTTTTCTCTCCTCACCAGCCAAAATATTTCATTACAAGTTTTGTTTTTGTGTTGTTCTCCATTTAGCAAGCATTAGGATTTGTATTACATTTGTTGTTTTGGAGAGAGATCATAGACTGAGTCTGTTTGTCTGTCTATTCTGTGTTAGGCTAACCTCCTCTTAGGGGATGGTTAGACAGATGAGAGAAGATACTTAGATATAGATAGATAGATGATAGCTAGCTAGATAGCAAGATGATAGCTGGCTAGCTAGCTAGCTATCTAGCTAGAGGAGACATAAAGACAAAGAGAGTCTCTGTGTCTCTATCCTCAGCTTAATTTATCCAACAACAAACCAAGAGATGAGAGAACAGAACTAACAATTCTGGTCACTTATCCTCACTCTTTCTTCTTCTATGTTCTATTTTCTTAATCCACATGAAAGGGGAAAAGCATTATTTCTGCCTTTTCTCAAGAAAAAACAACTGGTACAGGTTTTTACTCTGCTGGAATTCTCTACTCTGAATTTTTCAGACTGGTTCTTCAGGAATTTGGAATATCGCTTTTTGTTTTTTTGTTTTGTTTTTTGGTTTTGGGGTTTGTTTTTTTGTTTTGTTTTGTTTTGTTTTGTTTTGTTTTGGTCTGAACCTGGATTTAAAACTGTTTCCTTACTAAAGGGATCAAGTACCCCATGTGTTTTGGGATGTTGTGCTCAAGATTCAGCAGCCAGTGGGATAAACTTTAAAAGAGAAATTATACTTATTTCTGTTATACAGATGTATTAATAGTAGACAAACATAAAAGCAACAATATTTTTTTTCTCTTAAGTACTTTTGGGAGGTTAAGTAATTTTTTAAAATGGTATGCAAACTATGTTACATCAGAACAATTAAAAATCTTATATATTTGAAACTGGGAAGACGAGGGGGAGCCTATAAAATTACACTACAAGTCATGCAATAGTATTTTCATAAGGATTAAGTAGAAATTTAGATAATAGACTAATTAGCAAATAAGGAATGGAAGATGTGGCTACAGCAAAATGAAATGGACTCACACACTAAAATTTGTCTAAGAGTATTAACCACAAACAAGGGGGAAGAGCTGTGTAATAGAAATGTTGTGCCAAATGTTCCACTTTCCCTAAACCTAAACTAATCACTGGTTTTACTTTTGTCTTCAAGAAAAAAAAAAAAAAAAAAGAAAGAAAACATTTGTTCAAAAGCATTAGGATTTGTGTTACATAAAATACCCATTCTTTCTAATTTTTATTTTTATTCTTAATCCTATCACTAAATAATCTGATGAAATTAGAAATATGGCATTTGAATATTTACATTTAAATGATATCTAATTCTTGGGACACCTGAGTGGCTCAGTTGGTTAAGCAGCTGCCCTTGGCTCAGGTCATGATCCCAGGGTCCTGGGATCGAGTCCCACATCGGGCTCCTTGCTTGGCAGGGAGACTGCTTCTCCCTCTGCCTCTGCCTGCCTCTCTTGTCTGCCTGTGCTTGCTCGCTCTCTCTCCCTCTGTCTCTGACAAATAAATAAATAAAATCTTAAAAAAATGATATCTTATTCTTGATGAATGGATAGAAAGATATGGTATAGATATACAGTGGAATATTATGCATTCATAAAAAATGAAATCTTGCCATTTGCAATGACATGGATCTATTTAGAGGGTATTTTCCTACGTGAAATAAATCAATCAGAGAAAGACATTTATCAATAATCTCATCGGGACATGGAATTTAAGAAACAAGGCAGAGGATCATAAGGGAAGAGAAGAGAGGAAAAAATGAAATAAGACAAAACCAGAAAGGGAGAAAAACCATAAGATTCTCAAAATCTTAGGAAACAAACTGAGGGTTGCAGGAATGTAGAGGAATGGGAGGGATCGGGTGGCTGAATGATGGACATTGGGGAAGATATGTGCTATGGTGAGTATTGTGAATTGTGTAAGACTGATGAATCACAGACATTTAGCCTTGAAACAAATAACACATTATATGTTAATTTAAAAATAAGTTTTAAAAAATGATAATTTATACCATTAAACCGATATATTTCTCTCATATGTGGCGAACTATAGAAATGATCCCTGAAAGTATAGTCTTTATATTTCTCTCATATGTGGAACTTGATACCAACATGCGAAATGAACTCTATGGGATGTTGGAGAAGATCAAAGGTATAGAAGGTAATCTGAAAAATAGAATTCTGCAGTTTAATTTTATGTTGAAGGACTTTCTGAATCTAGTTTTGTTTATGTTTTAGTTGAGAAGTGGCATTATGTTCTATACATATGGAAACATTTTAGAGCAATATTTTCCTTTAAAACAGTAAGAGATACATAGAAATGTATGAATCATTGATATATGAACATGGTTAGGGAAATTAAATTGTCCATGACTAAATAATTTTTTAAAAGTGTGCTATTAGAAAAATCAGAACATGACAAGTTGTAATTATTACCTTTTAAAAATATCACTATATTTAGAAAAATATACTATGGTAAAATAACCATTAGTTTTACAGACAAGAAAGAACTAATGCTATTAAAATATATATGTAGACATGTTATTTCTAACTAGATATTTTCTTAATTACCTTTCTTAATGACAACTTTGGATTAATTCAACTACTCTTTCTATTTCAAATGATGTCTTTTGATTTTTTTAAGTCTAGAGATGAAGTGGATATAACAGTATCAATAAATATATGCCACAACTTATTAACATCAAATTAAGTGAAAGAAGCAGACAAATGGAAATTTAAAAATTCAAAGATGTCACCCAGTTCATCTATGCATATCTTACTGATTTATATTGAAGAAACTCAAGCATCTATCTGCTCTTAACTCACAAATACTAGCAAAAATAAACATAGAACATGAGTTTAAATTATACAGATGAGGAAGCTGAGCTATATAAGAAAGAAGAATGTGAATGTCAGAGAAAAAAATCAAAGCTAGGAGTACTTATCTACTATCATTGCTCCAAAGAGTAGAGTGTTGGCTGCCAGGAACTAAGGGGTGAGACAAATAGGAGATGATTGTCAGAGTACTAACTTTTAGTTATAAGGTGAGTAAGTTCTGGGCATCTAAGGTACAGCATGGGACTATGGTTAATACTGTATAATTGAAAGTGGCTACGAGAGTAGAGCTCCAATGTTCTCACCATAACAACGGAATGGTAATTATGTGAGGTGGTAGATCTGTTAACTAACTTTGTTGTGGTAAACATTTCCTGATATATATGTGTATCAATTCATCACTGTATAGCTTACACATGCAACATTATATGTAAGTTACATTTCAGTAACACTGGGGGAAAAGCTAAGGAGATAGAAGTTTCAAGAATCTCCTCAGGTTCTTGGTGCATAAATCAAAAGAATAGACATACTTGATATTTGGATTCTTAATTCATTTAAGCTAAAAAAGAAACCACTTCTATAGGGGGAGGAAAGTTTTTTGTTTGTTTGCTTGTCTGTTTTCCTGATACTTATACTTGAATGATATGTCTCTAGAGAATCCCTTGGGACATAGAGACATAAGTCCTGAAAATACTGTATTGAGTTCCAATTACATGTTTAAAATAACTTTCCTCAATGAAAGACAATTTTCCAAAGGACCAAATCACTTATCAGCACTCCAGTTGTCTGATTTAAGTGTAAAACTAAGACCACCTGGAGAAGTGATTATTTGATGAAGACCAGACAACTGTTTCAGAACTAACCCCAGTATCAAATTTTATAAGTAATAGGTAATTTCCTGGTCAAATGCATGGATTCAGTCTGATTTCTTTTCCATTTTTCTTTATACACTTATTTTTCAGCACAGTATCTGATAGAATTTTTACTTTGGAATGTTTATTCCTTCTTATTCTTCAAAGATGCTTGTAGATTTCCCAAGTTATAGATGAGGAAATAGATGCCATCTGAAAAATAAGTTTCCTGAATTTTCAGTCAAACAACTGCATGTGGACAAAGCTTGAAATAATCCATTTCCAGAGAATAAATATATAAGTTCTTTACATTACCAATATTTTTTAAAAAATATTTTATTTATTTATTTGAAAGAGAGCAAGCATGAGAGCAGGGAGAGGGATAGAGGGAGATGGAGAAGCAGACTCCCCACTGAGCAGGAAGACTGACCTGGGAACTGAACTTAGGACCCTGGGATAATGACCTGAGCCAAAGGCAGACACTTAACCCACTGAGCCACCCAGATGACCCTATACTACCAATTTGAGGCCAAGTTTACCCACAGCCCCAATACTCCTTGGTTATAATTTTACAACCTCCTTTGACCATGTTTTAGGCAGAAACAATTTATTTTTTAATATTTTGTGATTTATGGTACTTTAAATAATGTGTAGCAGTACACGTTTAATGAATTTTATATGAATATATAAATGGTATACTTAAATCAATCACTATCTAACTGCCTATAATTTGGTTCATCCATTACTTAATTATTAATAACCCATTCATGTAAGATTTCAGCAATCAGAATAAGTCTTCTGAATAGGTATGTTTTGTCAATGAGGATGAGTTCAGGTATAAGTTACAAGAAAAAAAAAATGGATGAAAGAGTAAGACGACTTATTATCTTGAGTAACAAGAGCCATCCAGGGGCGCCTGGGTGGCTCACTGGGTTAAGCCTCTGTCTTCGGCTCAGGTCATGATCTCAGGGTCCTGGGATCGAGTCCCGCATCGAGCTCTCTGCTCAGCAGGGAGCCTGCTTCCCTCTCTCTCTCTCTGCCTGCTTCTCCATCTACTTGTGATTTCTCTCTGTCAAATAAATAAATAAAATCTTTAAAAAAAAAAAAAAAAGAGCCATCCAGGTAAGGATGGTTTTTCTAGTGGTTAATTTATTGGCTTAGTGATATTATTAAAGACCTTATATAGTTCTTCTCGGTCATTCCTAGTATATTTCTGGAAAACTTTAGGGATATGAGAGAAGCAAGGAACCTCCAAATAATGCATACCAACATTCCAATGTGTAGAATGCCATGATGTGTCCAATCCCTGGCAACGGGAATGGTACTATAGATCATAAGTCATCCCTGAGCTTGGGTCTTTATATTGGCTAACATAAAGAATAGCAAGATAAAACTTTTTTGCTGGGAACATAACTAAAAGAATCTGCTGCCCATATTTACATTGTATTGATTAGGAAAATACTTTAATTTTCATGGAATAATAGAATTCAGAACCACTGATAACATTTTTTATAGATAGAACAACCTGCCTTTTGAAAATGTATCCACAGTTCTATTGCTACTCTTCCATGTCGTGTTGGTTTGGAGTTATCCAAAACTCATGTTTGAGTGTTTCAATTTTTTTTAAATGATCATTTTTTAATTTCTACTACATTGATTTATGCTCTGATCTTTTTATTTCTCTTCTTCTGCAGGGTTTAGGCTTTATTTGCTGTTCTTTCACAGGTTCCCTTAGGTGTAGGGTTAGGTAGTGTATTTGAGACCTTGCTTGTTTCTTGAGAAAGGCTTGTATTGCTATATACTTTCTTCTCAGGACTCCATTTGCTGCATCCCAAGGATTTTGAACAGTTGTGTTTTCATTTTGATTTGTTTCCATGCGTTTTTTTTTTTTTAATTCTTCTTTAATTTCCTGGTTGACCCATTCATTCTTTAACAAATCAATGAAACTAGGAGCTGGTTCTTTGAAAGAATTAATAAGATTGATAAACCTCTAGTCATACTTATCAAAAAGAAAAGAAAAAAAGGACCCAAATTAATAAAATCATGAATGAAAGAGGAGAGATCACAATCAACACCAAAGAAATATAATTATAAGAATATACTATGAGCAACTATATGCCAGCAAATTTGACAATCTGGAAGAAATGGATCCATTTCTAGAGATGTATAAACCACCAAAACTGAACCAGGAAGAAATAGAACACCTGAACAGACCCATAACCAGTAAGGAGATTGAAGCAATCATAAAAAATCTCCAAACAAACAAGAGCCCAGGGCCAGGTGGCTTCCCAGGGGAATCCTACCAAACATTTAAAGAAGAATAAAAACTTAGTCTCCTAAAACTGTTTCAAAAAATAGAAATGCAAGAAAAACTTCCAAACTCATTATATGAGGCCAACATTACCTTGATCCCAAAACCAGACAAAGACCCCATCAAAAAGGAGAATTACAAATTAATAACCCTAAACAAGGATGCAAAAATCATCACCAAAATACTAGCCAATAGGATCCAATAGCATATTAAAAGGATTATTCACCATGACAAAGTGGGATTTATTCCTGGGCTGCAAGGTTGGTAACATCTGCAAGTTAATCAATGTGATACAATACATTAATGAAAGAAAGAACAAGAACCATCTAAAACCCTCAATAGATGCTAAAAAAGCACTTGACAAAACTCTTTCATGACCAAAACTCTTCAAAGTGTAGGGATAGAGGATACATAGCTCAATACTATAAAAACCATATATGAAAAATCCACAGCGAATATTACTCTCAATGGGGAAGAACTGAGAGCTTTTCCCTTAAGGTCAGGAGCATGACAAGGATCTCCACTATCACCGATGTTATTCAGCATAGTACTATGGAGTCTGAGCCTTAGCAATCAGACAATAAAAAGAAATAAAACACATCTGAATCAGCAAAGAAGAAGTCAAACTTTCACTCATTACAGATGATATGATACTTCATGTGGAAAACCCAAAAGACTCCACTCCAAAACTGCTAGAACTTGTACAGTGTCGCTCTCGGCCCGCAAGAACGACACAGAGACACGCGTGGAGGCAAACTTCTTTAATGGCTTCCTTTTATCTTCTTCCCCCTCTGGCGCAGCACAGCATGCAGCTCCTGCCACCCCGCTCGGGCGTCGCCGCAGCCTCCAGGGCCACGCGCCGCCCCTCGGCGCCCGCTGCCGCCACCGCCACTGCTGCCGCCGCTGCCATGGTCCGGGCTGCGGCCCCCTACAAGTACATTCAAGCATATATACACCGGCAGCTTAGCCCGCCTAGCCAATCACTGCAGTGCTCATGCACCTCCCGTGTGAGTGGACCTAAATGAACAGCCAATCATATTCAGTCCCTTACAGCTCTTATAGTAGGCCTCCTGTACTGGCTCCCGACAGTACAGGAATTCAATAAAGTGTCAGGATATAACAATGCACAGAAATCAGTTGTTTGAAACCAACAACAAGACAGAAGAAAGAGAAATTAAAGAGTCCATCCCATTTACAAACATAAGATACTTAGAAATAAATCTAATGAAAGAGGCCAAGAATCTGTGCTCAGAAAACTATAGAGTACTCATGAAAGAAATGGAGGAAAACAAAAAGAAATGGAAAAATGTCCCATGCTCATGAATTGGATGAACAACTAATGTGAAAATATCTATGCTACCTAG
Organism: Mustela nigripes; assembly: GCF_022355385.1. Taxonomy (NCBI): domain Eukaryota; kingdom Metazoa; phylum Chordata; class Mammalia; order Carnivora; family Mustelidae; genus Mustela; species Mustela nigripes. Next base: position 196,456,960 of record NC_081558.1, read on the forward strand.
AGAAATCTACACATTTAACACAATCCTTATCAAAATACCATCAACTTTTTCAAAGAAATGGAACAAATATTCCTAAAATTTATATGGAGCCAGAGCAGACCCCAAATAGCCAGAGGGATGTTGAAAAAGAAAGTCAAATTTGGTAGCATCACAATTCCAGACTTCAAGCTCTATTACAAAGCTGTAATCATCAAGACAGTATGTTACTGGAACAAAAACAGACATATAGACCAATGGAACAGAAAAGAGAGCCCAGAAATGGACCTTCAACAATATGGTCAGCTAATCTTCGACAAAGTAAGAAACTCCAATGGAAAAAAAGACAGTCTCTTCAACAAATGGTGTTGGGAAAATTGGACAGCCACATGCAGAAAAATGAAACTGGACCATTTCCTTACATCACACACACAAAAAGGACACAAAATGGATGAAAAACTTCAATGTTAGACAGGAATCCATCAAAATCCTTGAGAAGAACACAGCAACCTCTTCGACCTCAGCCATAGCAGCTTCTTCCTGGAAACATCTCCAAAGTCAAGGGAAGAAAGGGCAAAAATGAACTACTGGGACTTCATTAAGATCAAAAGCCTTTGAACAGCAAAGGAAACAGTCAACAAAACAGAAAGACTACTGACAGAATAGGAGAAGATATTTGCAAATGACATATCAGATAAAGGGCTAGCATCCAAAATACATAAAGAACTTATCAAGCTCAATACCCTAAGAACAAATAATCCAATCAAGAAATGGGCTGAAGACATGAACAGACATTTCTGCAAAGAGGACATCCAAATGGCCAATAGACACATAAAAAAATGTTCCATGTCAGTTGGCATCAGGGAAATACGAATCAAAAGCACAATGAGATACCACCTTACACCAGTCTGATTGGCTAAAATTGACCAGTTAAGAAAGGACAGATGTTGGCAAGGATGCAGAGAAATCAGAGACCTCCTACACTGTTGATGGGAATGCAAGCTAGTGCAGCTAGAAAACAGTATGAAGGTTCCTTAAAAAGTTGAAAATAGAGCTACCCACAACACAACAATTGTACTACTGGGTATTTACCCTAAAGATACAAATGTGAACTGAAGGGGCACATGCACCCAGATGTTTACAGCAGCAAAGTCCACAATAACCAAACTATGGAAAGAACCTAGATGTCCATCAACAGATGAACAGCAATCAAAAAACCCAAACCTTTGCCATTTGGAATGATGAGGATGGAACTAGAGGGTATTATTCTAAGTGAAATAAGTCTATCAGAGAAAGACAATTATCATATGATCTAATTGATATGAGGAATTTGAGAAACAAGACAGAGGACCCTAGGGGAAGGGAGGGGAAAATTAAACAATATGAAACCAGAGAGGTAGACAAACCACAAGAGACTCTCAATCTCAGGAAACAAACTAAGGGTTCCTGGAGGGGAAGAGGGTGCAGAGAGCATGTCTGGGTGAGGTACATTGGGGAGGGTATGTGCTATGGTGAGTGCTATGAATTATGTGAGATTGATGAATCACAGACCTGTACCCCTGATGCAAATGATACATTATATGTGAAAAATAAAATAAAATAATCGGTTTTTTAGGTCCAAGTTTCTAGATTATGGAAACCAATTCCAAGCCTTCCTTAATTGAGCCCATCAAGGTATTTTCCTATCAGCTTTTCATGTATGGGATTAAAGGGAATCATTACAAATGCTTTTATAAAATACAAAGAAGGAAAGAGAGAGAGAAAGTGAGGAAGGGAAAGAGGGAAATACCTAAATTGCAGGAAATTTTGTCTTTTTTATTTTTTTGCTAGAAAAGGATATTTAAAATAAAAAGTTAAAATCATTACAGAAATCATATGAACATTCTTTTTACATATTTAATCATTCTGCCATTATAACTGGGTGTACATTAAATGCTTACCATGTGCCAAGCTAGTGTTTTGACTAAAATGATTATACTTGCTTCTCAAATCCTTTAGCTATTTTAACATTTATTTCAGTAGAAGCTATATTATATTTTAAGAAAACAATGATTATTTAATGAGGGGGGTCTTCTTCGAGTATTTTTTTTTTTAACCAATGTTATCACAATCTAGGAAAAAATGTTTATGAATAAGAGAACACACATATCTTGTTTGGGGCAGTATCCACTAGCTATGCATTATCCCAAAAGAATGAGATATGAATTTAGAATACCTACATTATTTCTAAATAGAAAGCAAGGATATTGTCTCATTGCCAGCAGAAGTAACTTAAAAGTGAAATAATTTTTAAAAAATACAGAGGACATATATACTAGCCAATTCTATGTCTTTGTTGTCAAAAAGGTCTTTGAGGATATTAATTACTTTCCTTCCTCCATTTACCCCACCCCCAGCAAAATATAACAATGGTTGGTGTAAGGCAAGAAGATCATTGACACAAATCTAAATTTCATGAAGAAATAACATTTTATTATGGTAAAAATAAAAATAACAAAGGTATTGCTATAAGACAGAATAATTGGTTACAGTATGACTGAAATATGAGGAACTTGGTGGAGAGTTGAGGATACATGAAATTCCATTAGAATTGGTAGACAGATTAAATTATGCATTGTCTTTCGTCATGAGTCATGTAAGAAACAATGAAGTGTGTAGTGTGGATTACTTCCAAAAGATTTGGAGTATGAATTGGAATAGTGCTTTGAATCCTGGTGCTTCTATTCACTCATTTATTTCTTATTATTCTTTTATCAATATATCTATGTATTTATTACAATGAGGTTATACAGTTATATAATGAGGTTATAATGAGATTTTAACATATTTTTAAATGAAATATGTTTAATTTTGAGTTATTATTTGCAGGTCAAATTTTCTTTATTAGTTATTTTATTTATTATCATCAGCAATAATATTTTCATGTGATAGCAAAACTCTGATGCTACTAAAAAATAATGGGTAAGTCTTTTGGGGGAATCTTGTTGAGAAATTTGTTTCCTAACCACAGCACCTCTTCCTTGAAATTCAGGATATTGCTGATATGCTAATTTTGAATGATTGTCACTCACAGAAAGATTGAAGTCTCTGAATTACTAACTGTTCACCACTGCTCCTGGGGCTTGAGTTTCATATGTAGGTTTAGGCACTCTTTTTTTTTTTTTAAAGATTTTATTGATTTATTTGACAGAGAGAGAGATCACAAGTAGGCAGAGAGAGAGGCAGAGAGAGAAAGGAAAACAGGCTCCCTGCCTAGCAGAGAGCCTGATGTGGGGCTCAATCCCAGAACCCTGGGATCATGACCTGAGCCGAAGGCTGAGGCCTTCACCCTCTGAGCCACCCAGGTGCTCCAGGCACTCTTTTATCCTGTGTATTTCTCAGTACTGTCAGTGAGCATAGATCACTGGTTCCCATTTCAGGCTCCTTGGCCCGTGTAAGGCTATCTCTGAGGATGACCATACTTACAGTTTCTGAAGGCTTTTCAGATCTCGTTCCCCCACAACACCAAAGGGCTCTTTTAGACAATGCCATTTATTTTCCTCTGATTGATGTGATATCCTGCTCTCCCAGGTAGTTCATAAGCTGAGCTAGAGCAGGGATGGACATTACTTGGGTGATTTGGAACTCAATTCAGAGCCCTCACCTGGTCTCTATTCCCCTTCCTACATGATGATTTGTGCAAAAGTAGTGTGGAATGTCAGAATTGAAAGAGATACAGTTTAAAAATGCCATGATTATTGCCTAAAAAAAAAAAAAAAACAACCTTAGAAAATGAATGTCATTGAAGATGTATTCTACTTGTACTCTGTAATATCCCAATGGTAAATATAACTTGACCAAAAAACTGTTTTTCATTCAAATTTTCCTGCATATTCTGAATAAGATTATATGTGATATCATTATCAATGAACAAAAGTCACATATCTTTATTCTATTAGTTATTTTATTTATTTGAGGGAGTCCTTTGAAGCCAGTACACATGGATGGCACAATGAATGATAGAGTATCAAAAGTAATGATGTAGGCATCATTAAATAAATGGCATTCAAGTACTGCAGAGGCAAAAGATCCATGCAGTTTTCATTCAAAGAGACTGAGAAGAGCCATTCCATTAGGTGTAGTAATAACATTGTTACCTTTTTTTCTTACAGTGGAAGCGATGAAGTTAGCAAGATATGGCACAAAAGACAATAAAGAATGAGAATAGATGGTCTCTGAGCCTGAATAAGAAAAGTTGGTTTAGTACCATACAAAGAATCTTCCTGTGCACTATGGAAAAATACATAAATACCTCACTTCTGTCCTATTTTTAACTCTTCATTAATAAATCACTTTACCTCACATGGGTCTGTTCATTCTTTACATATCTTTAAAAATCAAACTATTTGTAGATATATAGGGTCTCTGTAAAAATTATCTGCTTACAGCTTCACATACCCTTGGGCCAACCCAGAAATATGGTATCAGTATAGTATACCAGAATAATCACATGATCTGGAATCTACTTTCTAATGTCTCGTCCATTCTTCACTGCCATGAGATTTGAGGGAAATTAATCCCTTTGTGTTTCTTTTTACCTCTTCAGAATGTATTTCTTTTGACTTCCCCTATATCATTAGTATGGTGTGAACAATAATTACCCACATAGAGCAAACGTTTACTAATTGTTGGCTATTGTTATTACTACTAGTCTAGAGCTCCCTAAGTATACTGCTAATACTATACTACTGCTACCATATTATTAGAAGATTGTTCCTTGAATTAGAGAGATGATAAGAGAAAATTTCCTGGAGGCAGAAATGTTTGAGAGATCTTTAAGAATACATTCTTAAGTATTTAATATTCATTGCTGTTTTTGAAATTCCTCTATTGTCCTTCATGTTCAGTAACCTCTGGTATACACACAGACTTGAACAGTCCGTGGTTCCTAAAAAAAGATGGCTTGTGGGAAGTGGCACAATATGGAGATGAATTACTTCTGGGGAATGACATCACTTAGAAGGTGAACTACAGGTACAGAAGAAGGAAAAAAAAAAAAGAATACAGAAGAGAGAAAGAAAACCTGAAGTAGGAATTTAGAGCTTGAGGCCCCAAGGAGAAATATGTAGGCAACCTTCCCTCCAAATCTCCAGGAATCTCTAAGGACATTGGAAATGAGTATCTTCCCTTGCACCCACCATATATGGAGAGTCGATTTATGACAATTTTACCTAAATAGAAGAAAAGGTGACAAACAACTTGGAGGACTTGGGAACGCTCAACTTAGCATCTAGTTATAAAGAGAGTTTCCTATGTTATAGGAGTGAAGGAGTCTGCTTAACTCATGTCTCCACTCTGAAAATAAATGAGGCACATTATATTCTACTCACTTGAATAACATTTTACTCATATTGAAGATGGAGTCATAAATTCACTTAAGCTTTTTTAAATAATCAAATCTGATATTTAACTACATCTTTGTTTCATTAGTGTTAATATGTTCCTCCAGTAAAATCTACCAGAACATTATTATGTTGCTACCACATTGAAGAGTCACCTCTGTGGCAAGCAAGCTTCAGTATTTCAAGGTTTTAAAAGAGTTCATCCCTAAACAAGGCATTCATTATAGCACCTACGTGTAAGTTAACACTTGTGACCCAGCTGCAACCTGTCTTCTGACTACCAGCATTTTACATACCATTCATTGGCCGGTTCATAGTCTCTAGTCTCTGATCAGCATTTCCACGTATGGTCCCTCACCTTGACATTCTATCCTGGTGGAATCTCTTCAGTCGTCTGCCCTCCTCCATACTACTTCTGGGCTTAAAGAGCACTTCCAGTCTTTCTCCATCGAGAGGATATTTTGTATCATTTTGGTGTAATAATTTAGTATAAACTCTCAGCACTTATTCTCTAAAATGCTACTGGAACTCATATTCAAAATATTTTCTAAGGAGAGCAGATAGTGCTGATTTGTGGCATCATTATTTTTTCTGTGCCTAAACATACTGTATTCCTTACTAGATTCTGATCTCAGGAGGATTAGGTCCTTGTCATATACTCCTTTGCTTTGCACTGTGCTCAGCACATAACAACAATAATGAAGGCCTCATCTGATGTTTTCAAAAAAATTAGTAATATCATACACATTTAGGATAGAGATAAGCAATAAGGTCACTAAAGAAATTTTAGTGATACATAATTTAGATCTAATTTTTAGAAAATGAAATATAAATAGGAAGTTATGATACCACACAAGTATATTTTAGATTAACTCTAAGTTCTTTAATAATTAAACTATATAAACACTCTCCAGACATTTCACAGTTGACATGATAAATGCCTGACTAAATCAATTAATAAATAAACAACCTAATAAAATGCTGATGAACAAATATTAATCAACTGGAATACAGATTAGAAAAAATACTGGTAGTCACTTAACTGTGAAAGAATGCAATTTTGAGCCTGGAATCTGAGCTGTTGGCTATGAAGCATTTACAAAATATGTCAAATATAAATATGTGTAACAATTTTTTTGGAAAAAAAAGATCTATATTTGCTGAATTTTTCCTATGATGACAAAGGGCCGGTAAGTATCAATTTAACTTAAAAATGTTTTCTTTAATATATAAGTAATACCTTCACAGCAAATAAAGAAGAAATACCTCTGAAAGAGACTTATGCTATGGAGAGATCATTTTAATAACCAAATTAGGAAATTTTTCATTGCATGTATTTTGTTATTGAAAATGATGCGTGTGAAATGTATCACTTACTAAAACTATCATTTATCTAAACTTTAAAACCGTATTATATAGACTGGTGAAGTTCTAGTGCCTTAAGAGTTTCAATGTGTTTCACATATTTTTATAAAATGCAACATGGGGGCTTAAGTGGGTACGAGAAGAATAAATGAAAGAAGATGGGATTGGGAGGGAGACAAACCATAAGTGACTCTTAATCTCACAAAACAAACTGAGGGTTGCTGGGGGGAGGGGGTTTGGGAGAAGGGGTGGGATTGTGGACATTGGGGAGGGTATGTGCTTTGGTGAGTGCTGTGAAGTGTGTAAACCTGGTGATTCACAGACCTGTACCCCTGGGGATAAAAATATATGTTTATAAGAGATAAAAAATTATATATAAAAAATGTAATATAATATAAATGCATAGTAGCAAAATAACTCACACGATTAGCTATTTAAAGTATCTGATACATATTAGGGAAAATAAGAAATTGTATAGTAAAATTAAAACTGCAGCCTTTGTTGAATATTATGTGGTTTAAAGTGAATGTCTTGGGGCACCTGGGTGGCTCAGTAGGTTAAACATCTGCCTTTGGCTTGGGTAATGGTCTCATGGTCCTGGGATAGAACCCATGTCCTACTCCCAGCTCAGTGGGGAGTCTGCTTCTCCTTCACTTTCTGGGCTCTCTCTCTTTCTCCCTCATTCTCACTCTCTCTCAAATAAATAAATAAATAAACTAAAAAAAAAAAATGAACACTTGCTTTACCATGGGCAGATAGTAGTAAATTGTTTATTTATCTTTGTATGTAATGCCAACATTTATTTCTGAACTATCACAACCACTAGGATAAAATACCCAAATAATCTGAATTTAGAACATGATTTTTTACTCTCTGCATCACAAATTCTTAAACTAACTTTAAATTCTAGTAATAACAAAGCACGTTACTTCTTACAAAACATATTATCATTCATTCATTCATTAGCCAATTAATATATAACTTGGTAATATATTTAGAACAAACTGTTTAAGTGCATTAATAAAGTTAAAAATTTGAAGCAAGCATATTTCATCTTGACCTGACACTTTAATAATTTTTATTTTATTCTCTTTCTATTCATGGCAGTAGTAGTCCCCACTTTTTAGAATAATAGCTCCTCTTTATATATGGGAAGATACATTCCAAGATCCCCACGGATGCCTGAAACTGTGGATAATACTGAACTTTATGTATACTATATATTTTTTCCTAAACATACATACCTATGACTAAGTTTAATTTGTGTATTAAGCAAAGTAAGACATTAACTCAATAAAACAGAATAATTATAATATCATACTGTAGTAAAAGTTATGTGAATGTAGTCTCCTCCTATCAGAATATTTTATTGGATTGTACTCACCATTTTTCTCATGATGAGGTGAGATAATAAAATGCCTACAGGGGGGGGCCTGGGTGGCTCAGTGGATTAAGCCTCTGCCTTTGGCTCAGGTCATGATCCCAGGGTCCTGGGATCGAACCCCGCATCAGGCTCTGCTCAGCAGGGAGCCTGCTTCCCCCCTCTCTCTCTGCCTGCCTCTTTGCCTACTCGTGATCTCTGACTATCAAATAAATAAAAACAAAAATCTTAAAAATAAAATAAAATAAAATAAAATGCCTACATGAAGGGATGAAATGAGGTGAATGATATAGGAATTGTGATGTAGTAGTGTTAGGTTACCACTGAACTTCTGAGAATACATCAGAAAGAGGCTCATCTGTTTCCAGGCTGCAGTTGACCTTGGGTAAGTGGAACTCCAGAAAGCCATGGATAAGGAGGATCAACTGTGTATAATAGCACTTTATGTTATATATGTACATAAAAGCACAGTGAACTGCAAAGATTTTCTGTCAATCATCCATATTCTGAAATCATGTTTAGCACCCCCAATATATCACAGAAAATAATTAAATGTTTATGGATTGTACTATTTTATACAACTCAATAAACAAATCTGAAGAAAATTCCTTGCATGGAATTATATTCCAGTTTTAGCTCATTTTAAAGCTCTTGCTTACCCCAGAGTCTTGAGGATTTCCAAGCAAAGTTCAGGTACTCCATTAACACATTTTTTTTCCAACTGTACTTTCTTGAAAGCCTGCTTATATTATTACTAGCAACAATGAAAGGAGCTAAAGCATGATAAGTGTCATCTTAAAGAAATAATTTTCACTATTTCCAACCTATGTGTCTTTAAGAAAAATTTAGAGATACAACGGAATGAAAATTTTATGATTTTGACCTTTTCTTTCACTAACTCTCTTTGATAATGATGGCCTCACTCTGTTGGGCCCCATTGTCCTTAGGATTTGACAGAAATATACTGTCTGAATTATGTGATATTGATTCTAAGATACCAGTTGATACTTTTAAGAAATAGAGATACAATGCTTTGGCTAAATAAGAGGATTTTTTCCCCCAATGTCTCTGATGATCTGTAAAAAAAACCCCACAATCCCTGTAAGTGCTTAGCTGCCATCACAAATAATTCAGTCATTACATTTGTCCATGATTCCATAGGCTTGGGAGCTATGTCAATGCCATAAATCTATTTATGATAAAAATCAATGTATCTCCTGTTATGAATAGAAAAGAAATCAGAATAAAAGTACAATGACCACTGACTGGACAATCATATTGGCAAAACTGAGAGTTAGAATTATCTATGATACCCTAAAGTAAATAATGTTGGTTCATTATTTAATATACTTTTGATTGTAACACACTTCAACTTAAATTATGTCTTAATGAAAAGATTTACCATCAGAACAGAAAATGTCATGGTCAGAGTGTAGTGACACCCATAGGGTATGCATGGTCCTGGGAAAATATTTTGGCAGGGAACCCATCAGTATGAACAATTTGATTTTTTTACAACTGTGTTAAACTGTCATGGCATGTGTGAGGTATAGTGATTTACTGAGGACTGTTTATCTTAATGGTAGAGAAGAGGGCCATAAATATCTGTTCATTGTCCAAGAGTGCACTTGAAGATTTTTTAGTGTCCAGCCACTATCTCTTCGTGGGCAAGGCCATCAACCATCTCTTTATGTACTTTGTTGTCATTTGTGCTCTTCCTGGGTGTATTAGGTCTCTACTGCTGCAAAATTGGCACAAACTTAGCAGCTAAAAAATAAAATTTATGATCTCTCAGTTTCTAAAAATCACAAGTCAAGACACAATATGATTTGATTCTCTGCTGAAAGCCTGGATGGACTGAAATGATGGTGTGAGCAGGACTGTCATTTCCATCTGGGCTCTGGTTTCTCTTTCAAGCTCACTAAACAATGATGGCAGAGTCGTTTCTTTGTGATTGTAGGACTGAGATCCCCGTGGTCCTGCCAGTTGTTGTCTACAGCCTTGCTCTTAACTCTTGGAGAACCCCTGGATGGGATTCATTACCATATAGCTCCCAAACAATTCATAGAATAGATGTTTGTTTGCTTTTTTCCATCTCTTCTTCAGGCAGCCAGATAAAACATTCAGCTTTTAAAAGCTCACCTGGTGATGCCTGGCCTACCCAGAATAGTTTCCCTTTTGCTTTAAATGTATCATTATCACAAGAATGGTATCTCCGTATTTCCATAAGTTCTATCCACATTTAAAATGGAGGATGATAAAAGGATAAGAGTCATTAAGGACCATCTTAGCATTCTGCCTACCTCACTCTCTAACTTTATATCCAACACAATGAGAAAAAGTAGAGAAAAATATGACAGAACTACCACTCATACCCCTGTGACTCTTCAGAAGTGATTTGTATTAAAACAACATAGATATTTTTGCCCCTGTAGTTTCCTAAAACCATTTACTTAATGTTGGCTTCATCAGGACCCATGATGTTGTACCATCTGTGTGTTACCCACAAATCCTGGCCTGAATGCCTCCTTCAAAGGTTGTCACTGGGCTTTGCTGACGATGACCCCAAAGATATCTCACCAAGATTATGTAGAAAGAATATATGATGGTTCATTTTTTGGTCATGAATTTTGGTCATGAATTGCTGAATTCTGTAACAGTAAATCTAAACAGTTTATCTAAACAGTGTATCTTCTCTTGAACTCTTCAAGCCATAATCAATGTAGTTTTAGAATTTTATCTCTTTCAACCTTGACCCTCCCCCCCCTTATCTGCCTTCCATGTACAACCACCAGTGAAGAGGATTGGATAAGAGAGGATTGTCTGACCCTTATCCACATCTTGTACATGTTAGGTCCCCTTTTCATTGGAGCAATGATCTCAAAAACTCAGAGGATACAGGTGCAGCCACCCCTGGAGGACTTGTGGATACATGCCAGGGCTTGCAGCTATGGTGAGGCAATTACCAGGGTGCCTACATAGGGTACCATGCAGAGTAAGGGATTCACATTACCCCTGTAGTCATTCAATGCTAGCCAGAGGCAGTGCTTTGTTGAACACATGCTCTCTCTCTCACTCACAGCTCAAGCCAAACCACAAAGGTGAAAGTAACTAGTTCAGAGCCCCACATTTGGAGAGTCAGACACATGATCCGTGTCACTCCCTCTTCAGTGAATCTTTAGAAAAATAGAGCCCTAACCAGTGGCTGACTCCTGCGTTACCCATCTGGAACCCAGCCAGCCACAGGACTCCTTATGATCTCAAAGGGAGGAGCCCTGGAGCTCCTCCAGGCATCTGATTGAAACTACTAAAAGGTTTGTAAAAGTGTCAGAGAAGACTTTAAGGGGAGAAAAGGACCCTGGACTCATGAAAATCCTTTTCAGGGTCCATGGTGCTGAAGTAAGACCCTTGAAGACCTTGGCACATCCTAGGCACTGGAGAGACTTTACAAAATTTCAATGAGGGGGCAAGAGGCTGAGGCCAGGCTAGAGCAGATAACTCACATGCCCTGGCCCTGGGATGGTAAATGGCTTACTTTTCTCCTCTACTGGCCCTTTTCTTGCCACTTTTGGTTCATCCTAGAAATATCTTCCTGACAATCTATGTAGTTACTTCATTGCTGACCTCAGCGAAAAACCCATATGTTAATTTTCTATAACCAAATGGACCATCAAAATATGTTGCTAAACAAAGCCACTCTTTCTTCATTTCTCCAATTCTGTTATCACATTTTTTAATTAAGATTTTATTTATTTATTTGACAGACAGAGATCACATGTAGGCAGAGAGGCAGGCAGAGAGAGAGAGAGAGAGAGGGAGGAAGCAGGCTCTCCACCGAGCAGAGAGCCCAATGCGGGGCTCGATCCCAGGACCCTGAGATCATGATATGAACTGAAGGCAGAGGCTTTAACCCACTGAGCCATCCAGGTGCCCACCGTTGTCACTTTTTAATCTACTAGTTATATATTATTGAATGTCTCCCACAATATTTCATGAGTGTTACAGGAATGCAAAATTTTTGTTTTGTATATGGCAGAGACTGACTGCATAACGTGAAGTAGCCAATTTCCTGTCATTTTACTTACTCAAAAATATCTCAAAATCAAATTTCTTCCCTAGCTGGATTTCATAATGACATATGACTCTTAAATCTGATTTTATCATAGCCTCCAACATAAATCTGAAACCCATATTAGTAGCAAATTCCATTTGTATTCATCGGGTCTATTATTTTACATTTAGTCATAATCTCACCCAAATCATTACCTAGAATATAGATAGGGAAATATTTGAGGTTTTCAAGTCCTCCAATTCTATAAAATCCTTTAGAAGCTTATTCATATTTTTAACAACCTCTCTTGTCAAGAAATTCATTTTTCTTTCTCACACTTTGTTGAACTTGTCATTTTCTACTTTAAAAAACCTCTATAAACCTTTGCCTTGGTCATTTTTTTTTGTTTTTGTCCTTTAGTTGAACTACACATATATGAAATACAGTTAAATAGAAGAAGGAATTATCTGGGAGGGAGACAAACCATAAGTGACTCTTAATCTCACAAAACAAACTGAGGGTTGCTGGGGGGAGGGGGTTTGGGAGAAGGGGGTGGGATTATGGACATTGGGGAGGGTATGTGCTTTGGTGAGTGCTGTGAAGTGTGTAAACCTGGTGATTCACAGACCTGTACCCCTGGGGATAAAAATATATGTTTATAAAAAATAAAAAATTTAAAAAAAAGGAATTATCAATTTTAAATGTCTTCAGATTTGGTTTAATGATAGTAACATGAATAAAAATGAAAAAGAAAAAGTAAGTTCAGGATTTATGATGTTAGGAAAGTTCCTGCTCTCCATTATTATTCTTCCCCTTGAAAACCAACATCATATTAAATAGCTGCAAAAAAATTTATAAGTTAAAGTTGCATTGTACTTTAAATCAGAAAATTATGAAGCTATAACAAATTTTAAGACTTGTATATATCTAAGGTAAGCTAAAATATGTAATTGCTTACATTTAAGTTCTAAAATAATATTTCCTAATTTTTCTTGATTAAAATTGACACAATCTGGGGCATCTGGGTGGCTCAGTTGTTTAGAGCCTCTGCCTTTGGCTCAGGTCACGATCCCAGGAGCCTGGGATCGGGCCCTGCATCGGGCTCTCTGCTCAGCCTGCTTCCTTCTCTCTCTGCCTGCCTCTCTGCCTACTTGTGATCTCTGTCAAATAAATAAATAAAATATTTTTTAAAAATTGACACAATCTGTCTCAAATAAATAAAAAAGATTAAGTGAATATGTATTGGCTGCTTGGATTTACTTCTTATTAAAACTGGGGCGCCTGGGTGGCTGGCTCAGTGGGTTAAAGTCTCTGCCTTCAGCTCAGGTCATGATCCCATGGTCCTGGGATCTAGCCCAGCATCCAGCTTTCTGCTCAGCAGGGAGTCTGCTTAAAAAAAAAAAAAAAAAAAAAAAAAACTAAATGAGAAGGAAGTTTTCAAATCCAAAGATCTTGTTTAATAAGAGAAACAAATTAAAATCCTGAGATCTTATGTGATTTGTGCCCTTGATTTTAGATGTAATTCAAATCAAGGAAAAACCCAAAAGTCTAATACTTCTGTCATGACCAAATAAATCCAATTATCTAAATAAATATGTGCACAGATGGTGTCTAAATATATATGTTGAATAAAAAAAGGAATTAATGTATCATTTTCTGATATATTGACAAAAATATTATTCCTGGATTTAATGGAAAGAGCATGACATTCCTGGTTCTCTTTGTTCCCCAAGATTATTTACTTGTATAATTATAACAACCATGTCATTATTATCTAGTTTCTAAAAGAACTGAATATTTGCGTGAGAAATAGGAAATTTAAAGTGTGTAGGGTGAGAATAGAGGGTTAGACTACAGCAAGGAATATGAGTGAAACAGAGTCATGAATGTGGGAGATGCCACAGGACAACTAGGTCTACTCCCCACAATGTTGCCCAGCCTCGGTATACACTGAGGAAAATTGGGAATAAATTCAGTTTCTATAAATTTGTACATGTCAATGACCAAGTTAGGAATACCACGTGCTGATTATAACTTATCCTGTTAGGAAGAAAAGACTGCCTTTCATTATAATGACTGAGTTACAAATAAGCATCTGTTACTGTTGTGACTCCTCATTCTGCCTGGGTCCCTAGTCCTAAGTTTACCATCACTGTCTACAAACAAGGAAAAGAAAGATAAATAAAAACAAAACAATGAAAATCTTTAAAACTTAGGTAAACTAGAACATCTCATGGGTAACTCTCAATTTCCTGGAACAAAATAATTACCCAAACAGGAATAGCTATTTTTGCTGTAGAAAGCTCTTGAGAATTAACTATGAGAGAGGTAAGATGCATACCTTAAAACAAGATTTAATTGGAAAGTTCTGAGTCAAGTTGCTAGGGGTTGTGCATAATTCATGGAGTTGATACCTTATTAAGACTGTTTGCAACAAGTTCAATGTGTTTCTTCTCTTAGTGTAGTGGTAGAAAAATTTCTTTTATTATTGCTATTGTTGGTTTAGAACCGTAGAAGATTGCATTTGGGTTTTTTTAGTGTTTTGCTGTTTGTTTTGTTTTTGTTTTGTTTTGGTCTACATATTTTCTCTCTTCACCTGACTGTTGAAGGTGTGAAAAAATGGGAGGGTGTCAATCTAAAAAACAGAGTGTTTGGAAAGGAAAGGGAATAGAGTTAGCTAGAGAGGTAATCAGGAACACATCCAGCAAAAGTTTATTAGAACCTTATTAAATAAATAAACATATTTGAAATTATTGTGCTACCAAAACCAACAATAATAAAAATAAATAAATAAAACAAGGAAAGATGAAACCTGGACTTTGTCTCCGAAGAACTATTTTACTGGTAAGAAAGAAAAAAAAAGCTGAGTCTGTGGAGAAGTGCAGGGACATTGTCAAATCCGTTACATTAAAAAAAAAAAAATCTGTTACATTGCTGATGTGAAATGTTGGGATTTGGAACAAGAGAGCAAGGCATCAGGCAAATCAAGCAGGAATTCTTAGCAGCGAAAGTTAGGTGATTATTGAAGGAATCACTCCCAGCAGTTCCATGGGGAACATGATCATATAATTCATGATTCAAAGTAGGACACTTTGAAAGTGAAAGGAGTATTATATGTTAGGGAAGAATAAACCACAAATACCTATGCAAACTGCAAACTTATCACAGAGCAAAGCGTCAGGGCCTCAGCAGTAGTGGTAATAATTAAAACTATATTATCATCATTCGTTATTGCCATCTTCACCATCATCATCATATCTTGTATTGCCTTAATTTAGATGTTGCAGTCATCTGTTTTATTTGTTAAATACTTTAACCTTCATAGCTACCTGATGATAGGCATGATTATTACTATTCTTCTTCTTTTTTTCCCGGGAAGAAAATAGTGACATTGGGAGAATAAATAAATTTGGCAGATGTCATACAGTGGAAAAGTGATAGAGCCAAAATCCAGGTCTCCATTACCCCCAAGGTCTAGTTAACACTGTGTCATATAACCCAACTCTAGCAAGGGAGTCAGCTGAAGCTTATTTACAAATTCCATGCTACAAAGAATAGAGATAGATAGAAAGACTGCTCTAAGGCAGGGGTGGGGGGAGTGTTACAAAATTAAGAACTGAATATGCACAAATAGAAATATAGTTCTCAGTTCATAGACATAATAGTTTCACTGAACTCTGCAATGAGTTTTTTTTTTTTTTGCCAAAATAAAGAAGACTCATGAAAACTTGTCTTAGAAAAAGGAATAGTCCAAGTAATCATAGGCCATTATTTTGGGCCAAGGCCCAGCATAGCTGCAAAGAATATTACCTTGAAATTGTATCTTCTTTCTCAATCAAAGAGATTTCATTGATCAGTAATAGTACTACCCAACTACTGATTTTCCCAAATACTTCTTGAATGCTTCTTTCTAGCCAAGGTAGCGTATCAAAAGTTTACCAAACATTTCTACTCATTTTATTTCTTTATTTTCTTTGTAAACAATGGTTCATCTTTTATACAATGTTTCATCAGACAGTGTCTCCCCAAACCCCTGTCTTGCTCCCATCCTTGTCATCTCCTAGTGTCTTGTGAGTTCTCCCTCATAGGCCTTTTCTGACCACCTTCTACTTTCACGTACCAATAATTGACTTAACTATGATTATAATTGTGACCATATAGTCTTATTGCATTCTCTCTTTTTTTTTCCCAATTTATACCTCCAATTTGAATTTTTAATATCTGTTTAAATATGTTAAGTTATTGCTGGGCTGGGAATTTTTTACCCATCTTTGTACTTCCATCACCATCCCCACCAAATCCAAACATTAGAGCATACATAGTAATCACTAGGTAAATATTTGTTGCTTTCATTTGTGGGTGTCCCTTTCATTAAGGATGTTCCTTTGGTTTATTTTCTGCATTGCTTTCTTTGGTTCCTCTTGTTCTATCACACACACACACACACACACACACACACACACACACATATACATATATACATATATACACACATATATAATATATATGCATATATATATATTTCATATGTATAAATGCCATATTTATGCAATAGAGATGAATTAGGGAGTCTTTATAGCAGGAGTACCAACCATTAATGTGAATGTTTCAGAAGCAATGAAATGAAAAGAGTGCATTATCCTCATTGAACAGGGGCGGATTTACAAGCAGCACTTTCCAACTCATCACTGTGAGATTTGCATTTGCATTACATGACCCTGGAAATTTGGTAGGAATAATTTCCTATTCATTGCCTTCTCTTCATTCGTGTGTCCATTCAATAAAACTAAGCATGCATCTCGATTAACTTTGCGTTTGGAAACCAACAATGCCCACGTAAAAGCTCAAGTGGATAGACATTCCCCAACAAACTCTTTTTTATGAAAAGATCAATGACATATTAGGCTGTACAGAGCTGAAGGGTCTTAGTACATTCTGGCTTTTAACAAGCAACAGGAAAATTACAAGCTAAATCAATATGTCCAACAAAATGCCTGCTCATTTGCTACTGACATAGGCTATTCCTGGAGATCCTTGTACAGCTCTTTTTTCCTACATTTTGTTTTCAGAACTGACACATGGAAACTTGAGGACTGAAATACTAAGACTTCAAAGCTCCCACTCTGTGTGGGAAGCATCTTTCACCGACATCAAGGATGACACAGTCACTTTCATCATTGGGCTGAATAATAAGCCTTCCTCCAGGGGGCAACTCCTTGGAGGAAGCTCCCTGCACCCATTATGTCAGACTACAATTTAACAACTTGAGGGATTGTGGCCCACTTGCACATAAGGCATTCCTGTTTTTCTAAGGCTTTTGTCCAAGTGATAATTTTAAGGCTATATTTTGAGATTAAAAAAGAAATTGTCACTGAAATTTATATTCTGAACACTTGAAAAACACTGAGTCCTATAAAATAATATTGTTTTCATGCTAAAATGTTGCTTTAAATACAGATTTTCCTACAGAGAATATAATAACATCCATGGAAAAAGCAAAACTGTGTCCTAAGTATTTGAAACTGAAAGGAACATTTAAAATTTTGCTTTTAGCTGAATACAATAGAAAAAAAATGATACAGTACTACTTTTAAACACATTTGCCTCACAAATAGCCATTAGGGAAATTAAGAGAATTTTCTGGATGTTGTATTAGGTACACATTTTTGAATTACACAAATACAGTTACTGCCTTTAAACAGCTACTTTCAAATATATTATTAGCCAAATTTCTCAATAATGTAGTCTTTTATGGACATTGTGGTACATGCTTTCAATTAAGCCTTTTTTTCAGTCTACCAAAGCATTGCAATCTTTGGTATGAGCTTGTAATCGTTGGCATAAGCTTAAATCATTAAGAAATTGGTTTCCTTTGCTTTCAGAGTCTGTCTTTATCAGCTGCTTTATGTCTAGCATCTGGCCTGTAATAGTACTTAAGGTAGAACTATTTAATGAACAAACAGATGCATGCATTTTCCTTTTAATTTAACCGATTCGTGAACTATTTTCAGGCATAGTTCAAATGCTTTACTACAATGTTAATATTTAATTCTTGTAACAATTTTATGCGAAATGAACCAACCTTGCCAACACCTTGCTTTCAGATGAAGGGTTTTGTGAGTCATGAGAGAATGAGTGTCCTTTGTTAAGTCCCCCAGTTTGTTTTGGCAGGTTTTGGGAACTCATACACATGTAAGCAAGGTTAAGTTTAAAAAGAACCAATATAGGAACCTAAATATAAACAAGTGCATCTAAACAGTAACAAGCCACAGCATGGAGGTTCCTCAAAATGTTGAAAATAGAACTGCCCTATGACCCAGCAATTGCACTATTGGGTATTTACCCTAAAGATACAAATGTAGTG
>NC_081558.1:196784638-196825638 GCF_022355385.1 Mustela nigripes
CCCCCGGCAACCCTCAGTTTGTTTTGTGAGATTAAGAGTCACTTATGGTTTGTCTCCCTCCCAATCCCATCTTGTTTCATTTATTCTTCTTCTACCCACTTAAGCCTCCATGTTGCATCACCACTTCCTCATATCAGGGAGATCATATGATAGTTGTCTTTCTCTGCTTGACTTATTTCGCTAAGCATGATACGCTCTAGTTCCATCCATGTTGTCGCAAATGGCAAGATTTCATTTCTTTTGATGGCTGCATAGTATTCCATTGTGTATATATACCACATCTTCTTGATCCATTCATCTGTTGATGGACATCTAGGTTCTTTCCATAGTTTGGCTATTGTGGACATTGCTGCTATAAACATTCGGGTGCATGTGCCCCTTTGGATCACTACATTTGTATCTTTAGGGTAAATACCCAATAGTGCAATTGCTGGGTCATAGGGCAGTTCTATTTTCAACATTTTGAGGAACCTCCATGCTGTTTTCCAGAGTGGCTGCACCAGCTTGCATTCCCACCAACAGTGTAGGAGGGTTCCCCTTTCTCCGCATCCTCGCCAGCATCTGTCATTTCCTGACTTGTTGATTTTAGCCATTCTGACTGGTGTGAGGTGATATCTCATTGTGGTTTTGATTTGTATTTCCCTGATGCCGAGTGATATGGAGCACTTTTTCATGTGTCTGTTGGCCATCTGGATGTCTTCTTTGCAGAAATGTCTGTTCATGTCTTATTTTCTTTTCCTTAATCGGTGTAGGGTATTGGCAGGAAAGTGGCACCACAATTTGGTATTGGTATACTTAGCTAGAGCTTTTATAGCAGTGTTTCCTTAAACTCAGCTCACTCCAGACATCAGCTTATTGTCATCTCGTCTAAAGTCTGTATTCCTCTAACAGAGAAACACATATGTCCCCCTTCCAAACTCTGATCAAGCAAGGCATTTCTAAAAGCAAGTCCTGCCACTTGCTGATGCCTTATCTTAGGAACGGCTTCATTTCACATTCCCTAAATGTTTGCCAGCACAGACTTCATTAATTGTTAGGCTAAGATGTCAAAGTGAAATTTCTCCCCTTGCTTTGCCTTGAGCTGACACAGGTATTAGAATTCTCCCCAATCCACTCTGCAAAACACCTTTACAGCACTTTTCAAACCTTGGTGTAATAGTGAAAAACAATTAAGAAAAAACAAAACAAAACAAACAAACAAAAACCAGGGACTTAGTGATAGATGTGTTTGACTTGCCTTTTCTATACCTCATTTTCATTATCTGTAAATTGAAGATGATAGTGATAATCATAGTTCCCAAATCTTAAGGTTTAGCTTAAGGTCTAGTTCAGTGTCTTCATCATAGGAATGAATTAAAAGTAATTGCTTCTGTCACTTTACTAAATGTGTCCCACACCATTTTGTGAGCTACATGAGACTAAAGGTTGCATTTTTTTCATATTATACCTCCCAAATCTACAACAATATTGCAAACAGAATGCAATCTTTATATGCTATCATTAGACTATAACAGATAACTGCTTTTAGCTATGTCATATTCATGAAAAAAAAAGGGTTTTGTAATGTTGAAAATATTTCTAATAATTAAAGCCCAGTTTTATAGCCAAACGTTTTAATGCCAAAAATATGTTGCATTGTTTCAACATTGGCTTTTTATTTGACATTGTGGTCAGTGTCTTTAAGTGATAGTAAATATTTCTGTGTTTATAATGCAGTCATTATATACTCATGGAAAATATATATGGAAAATATATACATATTTTCCATAGTTATTCATCACGTTGTTCATGCTAGGACATTTTCAGCATAGAGAATAGTTATATAAAGTAGTGAGTTAGATGGTGGCCTTCCCCAGAACTTGTGGAATTACCTACCTTCTTTGGAAAAAAAGGTCTTTGTAGATTTATTAGTTTGCTAGGTCTACCATAATAAAGTGCCACAGACTAGATGACTTCAAATACACATGTTCATCTTCTTACAGTTTTGGAGGCTCAAAGTCCAAGACTGAGGTGTCAGCAAATGTAGTCTCTTATGAGTCCATACTCCTTGGCTTATGGATGGCCTCTTGGCTTAGAGATGATCTTTCTTTGCTGTGTGTGCCTCCTTAGTGTCTCTCTGTGTTTACAAATTTCCTCTTTTGATAAGGATTTCAGTCAGATTATATTAGGGCCCAATATATGGCCTTATTTTACTTTAATTACCATTTAAAAAAAAATTTAATGCATGTGTCAAAGAGAGAGAGAGACAGCATGAGGGAAAACACAAGCAGGGGGAGGGACACGGGGAGAAGCAGACTCCCCAGCAAGCAAGGAGCCTGATGTGGGACTCAATCCCAGGACGCTGGAATCAGGACCTGAGCTGAAGGCAGCCACTTAACCAACCTTGCCACCCAGGCATCCCTAATTACCATTTTAAAGACCATTTCTAAATAGGACTACATTCTGTGGTACTGGGGATTAGGCCTTCAACATATGAATATTGTGGAAACACACTTCAGCCCATAGTAGCAAATGTAATTGAACTAAGGATTTTGATACGAAGATTATCTGGGTGGGTCCTAAATTCAGAGACAGGTATCCTTCTAAGGAAAAGGTAGAGAGGGGGATTTGAGATCAAGGGAAAAGAAGGAGGCAATATGATAACAGAGGCAGAGATTGGAGTGATGTGCCCACAAATCTAGGGATGCATATATCCACCTTAAGCTGGAAGAGGCCAGGAACAAATTTCCTCCTAGAGCCTTAGATGGAGTGGAGTGTGGCCGTATCACATTTCAGAATTCTAGCCTTCAGAATTGTGAGAGAATACATTTCTTTTCCTTTCTTTCTTTTTTTCTTTCTTTCTTTTTTTCTTTCTTTCTTTCTTTCTTTCTTTCTTTTTCATTTTTTTGCTTTAAGTCATCAAGGATATGATAATTTATTATGGCAACCTCAAAAAACTAATACAGATTTGCTTATGTCTCTTGTTCTTAGCACCTATCCCTGAAGATTTGTAATGGTCTTTCGTAAACACCCTTAATCCATTTAATATTTTCTGTAGAATATAAGAAGGGAATTAATATACAAGATACACAGTAATATACATATATATACATACATGATTGCAATAATCTATAGATATCTTTATTTCATTTTGTGTCTTTTGCATATGATGTAGGATAAATATTCAAGAAATTTTAAATTCTTATTTTTAGCATCTCCAAGATGCTGGAGAAAATCAGGATTGTTTGAAAATATGTGTACAGAAAAGAAGTCTACAGTATAAATTTATAAGGATTTGCCAGTAATATATATGCATATGCATATATCTATGTATTAAAATATTTAAAATGCCAGTGCATAACGAATATTTGCTTGTGCATTGAAAAATACCACTGCCCTTGCTTGTTAAGCTCAATTCGCTAATACTGTTAATTATAAAATTTTTTTCTAGTACAAATAAATCTAAAATTATTTGCAGTTTATTGTTATAAAGATTTGCTTTATTGGAAATACAATGATAACTTTCATTTTCTTTTTAAAGATTTTATTTATTTATTTGACAGACAGAGATCACAAGCAGGCAGAGAAGCAGGCAGAGAGAGAGGAGGAAGCAGGCTCCCTGCTGAGCAGAGAGCCCAACACGGGGGGCTCGATCCCAGGACCCTGAGATCATGACCTGAGCCAAAGGCAGAGGCTTTAACCCACTGAGCCACACAGGCACCCTGATAACTTTCATTTTAAGAAAGAATTCACCATGAACAGGTTTTTCACTGAGGAAGATGATGTCCCAAGAATTTTGGACATAGTAATAATGGATTCTCAGATTTACCCAGAGTTTCTTTTTAAAGAATATTTCTCTATGACCAGAATAAATTGTCTGACTACTATTTAGAAAATAGGAAAAATATTAAAATACCCCTTCTAAATCATTAGAATTGATAGAATGCTGTTGCTTTGTATCAGTTTCAGAAGTTGGAGATTAATAAACATAAGGAAAAATGAGTCTTGAAAAATAAATAGTACTAAAAATTTAAACACAGTTTTGTGAGATACAAAGATAAATTATTCTATTGCAATACCTGGATATCAAAGATAAAAGTTTCTATTTTAGTCCTGTTGGCTAGAGCATCTGAAAACTCCATAGGGGGCCTCTGGGCACAGCAACTACATTCAGTACGCCAGACTTTCAGTAAATGATTCTTAGCGAAAATAGAACTGTTAACAGAAACATGATCATCTGTATCCTACCATTAGTGCTATTTTCCTTTTGGGCCTCAATAAATTATCATCGCGATGTTAACAAGCACGGTGTATTTTAATTTTGAAAATGCAGAATAAAAATCACAAGAGGTGCACAGGTTTTTCTTCAGTGTGAGTCTCATCAGCTGCTTTCTCTTAGTGGCATCACTGGGGTCCGGAATCTTGGACTCTGATTACAGCCAATGCTTTACTTGGAGGGACTCAGCAAGAGCTGATATTATTCTTTCGTGTTCTTTTTTCTCACTTTGGTTCAAACCGCCTCCTGGAAAATCTTGAAAAATCACTTTATTCTTTCAATATTTTCAATAGGTTAAAATTTCTGAATCCACAGATTATCAGGAATGCCCCCAATTCAATTTAAGGATTGTTAGATCAGTTAGTTAATAAAAGATCTCTGCATTTTGCTGGTGGCGGAAATGCAGAGGTCATTCTGGGATGGTTTATACTGAACAGCCGGGAATGGAGAGCACCTATTTTTTTTTAATTTAACCCTGATTTGAGATACGCCCTGCCTTGAAGGCCTTTTGTAAACTATCCACAGGGACAGTTTATCTCCAAGCCTGGAGGCAGCAGATTCTCTCCATGGAGGGAGAGATGGTTTCTTAAACAAGGCTATTTCCCCATCTTTGTACATTTTAGTAAGTTTTACTTTTTTGATCCTGATAAAATTGGAGGACATGACATTTCATCATTTCAAAATGTATAGGGTATTTGTGATATTTTGTAATAGTATTCATGCAAGATATTTTTCAGATTTTGTTGCTAGAAAATCTGTAGAGTGGATACAAGAGTGCGTGTATAAAGGTGATGTGTTGTCCTTTGACACACTTCTCTGCTTCCCATAAATTGTTCTTCCATCAAGAGGCACAGCCTGTCGGGTGTCTCCTCGCTAACAGCTGCTGGTGGTCTTTGCTTCCCTCCATTAATTCACCCGCGGTTAAAAATGATGCTATTTTAATTCCATCATTCTTTCCTCACTTATTAGCAGATATTTTTATAAGGAAAAACATCCCTCGGGGCTCTAGTAATTAACTGAACATAATAAAGGAGATAAGAGCCACTTGAGCCCTGACAGGACAAAAACAACCACATCGGTTACAAGCACACATTTCTTCACCATGGACAGTGCACGCCCCTATCACCACCTTCTGCTCCCTTTTCCCCACACTGCTCCCAGCACAGGTAGGATGTACGGATGCCCCTAACGTATGAGATGCTTTGCTATGATACAGTTCTGCTTTCCTGACGATGATAAGTAGAAGTATTAATTATAGTATTAGTATTTGCTGAAAGCCCTCTAAGACTTCTCGGCAGTTAATGGGGTAAGATTTCAGAATTGTGGGCCATGAGGCTCCCTGACTGTATTTCCACGATTGTGATGACATCATTTGAATCTAACAAGAGCATTGTACCATGGGTGAGGCTGGTATCATCATCTGTGCTTTACAGTTGAGGACACTGGGGCTTCAAGGTCAGCCTGCTCATGGACAAGACAGCTGGGAGAACAAGAGGGCTGGGAAGCAGTAGGGCTCGGATGGACATCCAGGTGTTCTCCTCCGGTGCCAGTCTTCCTCAGGGCTTCCAGTCCTTTCCTTCTCCCCTTTCTTTTCCGTTTCCTTCACCCGAAAGGTCACTTCCATTCACTTGTAGAAGGAAAACAAATAAATAAATAACATCCCTTTAGCAACCCATGGTTACCCGTGGAATCAGAAAGGCAGAATAACTACTTGATTCCTTGTCAATGACTAGCTTTCAAAATAAAGATTTGCTTGTTTAGAACAATTAATAGTTTTATTTATTTATTTATTTATTTATTTATTTATTTATTTTAATTTTTATTTATTTATTTGACAGACAGAGATCCCAAGTAGGCAGAGAGGCAGGCAGAGAGAGAGAGACAGGGAAGCAGGCTCCCCGGTGAGCGGAGAGCCCCATGCGGGGCTCGATCCCAGAACTCTGAGATCATGACCTGAGCCGAAGGCAGAGGCTTAACCCACTGAGCCACCCAGACGCCCCCAATTAGTAGTTTTATAAACATCATTATGAACTCTTGGATATAAATACATCTGATGGCTTTCTACCCAGTCAGGTTATTTTCTTTGTCGATATTCACATTTTCTCTACTTCTCCTCATGGGAACCTCTTCAGTTTAGCTAAATTCCTCAAACACAGAATACAGCCCAAGTAAGTCTGGTAGCTTCCAGGCTTTCTAGAATAATGGTGTTCTAGGTTTAACTTACGTAGCTCCTTCCTCACACTAGAAGTCAGTCAGAGCTCCAGAATGAACTACTTACTTGTACTGGGCAACTGTATCTGGACACTGTAATCTGGGTGTTGGGGACACTTATGACTACATTATACCTTGTTTCTGCACACTTCAGAGAACAGAGCTATGAAAATCCATAGCTGATAGATGTCTGATCTATCTGACATAGATACATAGATGAAATAAGTCAAGAGTCCGTACTCAGTTTTCCAATTCAAATTCAGCTATTAAGGGTTTTTGCATAATCAATTCATTTTACATCTTCAACTTTCTGCTGCTTTTCAGCAATATTAGAAATGATTGAATTAGAGTAACATTTGCTTTATTCCAAAATGTACATAAAAGAGCCTTAGCAATGCAAAAACAAAAGAACAACCAATAATGAATGCTGTAAAAAGTTTAAGATTATGTTTTGATAGTTTTTTCTGTCCTTAGGTCTGTCTCGCTATAAAATAATCCAATTGCTATGGTTAATGTCACTTGGAATCATTCATCCGTGTGTGTTTGTGTGTGTGTCTGTTCAATAACTAGACACATATTTAAGTTCCCTTTTCATTTTTCCTTCTTTTTTTTATTTCTTTTTCATCATATTTGTGTAAAATATTTTGAATGGGTTTTCACTCAAAAAACAATGCAGAGAAAAGTGAGTATAATATGAATGTATGACTTTTCTCCTTTTTTTCATTTTTGATACCTGGGGATCAAATCATAGTTATATACAAATGAGTACTCATGCCTTTGTTGAGCTATGATTTCAGAGACGTAGCACACTTTATTAAACTGGTTCTTCATTGGAAAATAAATTTGGATTATTGCTAGTTTTGTTGGGTCCCACCCCATCACGTGGAGTGCTGCCGTTCTTTGCTTAGTTTTCAAAAAATATTCTTTTCAAAAATACTTTTGCTAGATATTTTAGATATATTCCTAGAAGTTATATTGCTGGGTTAAAGGGTAAATAATTTAAGAATTTATCACATTGTTTGTTCACAAGCTCCTTGGGTGCTTCCCAGGTATACTCGGAAACTGGTCCCTATACTCAGAGGGCACAGAGAGACTGAGGAAAGAGGCAGGCCACTCCAGATAGGTGTGTGGCGGGTTTCGTAAGCAAGGGAATTTGCATACAAGGTTTGACCTGGGTGGCTGCAAGATGAGTAGATCTCCACACCTGCTGGCCAAGTCTTAAAAGTTTACATAGAGTCCTTAACTGGGTTCGGTCAAGTGTACCTTTCAGATGGTCTCAACACCACATTACTGTCTCAAGGCCATGTCCTTCAGGCAGCCTGTGGGATCAGGCAAGGCAAGCAGAAGCACATTCCAAGGATGGGGAGGGGATATCAAACCTCTGATTCCCCAGATCTGGTTCTGGGTGGTCGCATCTTCTTCTGACCTCCTCCAACGCACATGATGCCAAATGATTCTTCATAGTGATTTTATCAATGTGTCATCCCAGCACTAATGTATGATGGTTAATATTTAGCTGCCCCCTGGTTAGTTGAATATGTTGTTACATTTTTTTTTTTTTTTTTACTTTTTGCCAGTCGTAGAGGTGAGAAAATGGCGTTTCAGTTTCTGGATTATTTCCATTTCTTTTTCCTTGTGCTTTTTCTAGAAAAGCACAAGGTTTTCTAGCACAAAACCTTGTGCTTTTTTTCCCTCTATTTTTTAATGTTGTTGAAGATTTTCTCTAACTTTAGAGCTCTCCATTAAGCATATTAGCTCCTTGATATTTTAAGGTGCAAATATTTTTCATAGTTTGACATCTGTTTACTTACGGTATGAAAGTAAGTAAGTACTTTTGCTATGAAAGTTTTTAAATGTAATCAAGTGTATATCAAGTTTATTTCCTTATTGCTTCTGGATTTTGAATTATAGTTTAAAATAATTTTTCTTCCCCCTTTTATAAAAAAGGCAACCAAGTTTTCTTCTGTTAGTTACAAAGTTTTATCCTTTTACATTTAAATTTCTAGCCATTTTGGAATTTATCCTCATGTATGATATGATGAACGGATACAATTTGATATCTTTTCCTTACTGTCTCCAGTCATACGCACACCTACTTATTTAAGAACACATTTTTTGTGTGTGTCTTTTTTCCAAGAAGCCATTTTCTTTTTTTGCCGCGTATTTCTTCTATCTATTCTTGTACCCAAACAGAGTTTAAAGTATTTAAAATTTTTGGCATCCTATGGATCTTTTCTTCCTTTTGCTTATTTTGTTTTTCCTCAGGATGTTTTGGCCAATAATTACTTCCATTTGTTTGTTTTTTCAAATAAACTTTGGAATCCTATTCTTAACGCTTCAGACAATTAAAAATGTGACTTTACTGATATTGCCAAAAATGTTTAACTTATAAGTCAAATCTTTATGATGTCGGGTCTTCCTAATACATACATAATCCTATGTATGTATTATGTATGTAATCCTAATACATACATAATCCTATGTATTACTTTTATGCCTGTGATCATTTTTTTCTAATATTTCTAAGTAAAATTGTTTTATTATATGCCAACATTATACAGTTGAAAGGCTAGTAAAAAAGAGGAATTTAAAATAAAATATAAAAATGATATATTAAAAAAAGAGTTTGAGACATGTATATAGCAAGCAAAAGAACGTTGCTGAGAGAAATCAAGACCCAAACACATGCAGACACACACCATGATCATGTATTAAAGGACTCAGCAGTATCAAGGTGGGACTTCTTTCCAAATTGATCTATACATTCCACTTAATCCCAATCTTTATATACAATTAAATATATAAAATACATAATCTTACATATAATTAACATAAATTATATACAAAATTTATATATAAATTATATATAAAATTATATGTAATTAATATAAATTTTATATTTTTAAAATGTTAAAATAAAATATATGATTTTATATTGTTTTGTATATTGTATAGATTATAAATAAATATTTAATTTTAAAATTTAAGATTTCCATTCATGATACATCTGTGAATTTCTTTTTCCTTACCATCATTCAACACAGGAGAAATCCTCCCCAGTTCAGATCAGCACCTGTGCTCCCAGCTGCCCACGTGCCTCCATCATTCCTTTTTTCCCTTTTTTACCTTCATAGATTTAACTATAAACAAGCAAGAATACAAAATCTAAGACGTCTTGATTAATGAAATTCTTAATCAGTAAATTAAATACAGGTAAGTCTCGAGAAACAAGCAGAAAGCAAGCCAACATTAGTGGAAATTTCCTTGAAAAGTCAAGGATTGGAATGCATATGAAAAGCAAATCAATGTATGAGAAGTTGAAAGAAAGAATGATCACTGAGGCTGGAAAAACTTTATTGCCACTGATAAGGATATTGAGCAATCCTTTAATTCCTAGTAAGAATTCCAATGCATCTTGATACATCAGTGATTTTATTTTATGATTACTCCGCTAAACTTTTTCGAAATTTCTTATCACTGAAAAACAAGAAAACCTTTGGTAATGACAAAGCAAAAGCAGAATGGAAGGCTTGGAAGCTAATGCTAATATGAATTGTAAATTATTTTTACAATAGCTTCATTCAATATGACAAGAAAAACAACAAACATTTTAAATTGTGTTACTTGTTTTTATTAGTTAGATTTGTCACCCTCCTGACTATTACTTAGATATTTTTAAGTTGAGCAGTTATGAAATGGAGTATAAATTATTAACAACTTATTGAAATTTATATGTGTAATCACAGTGATGAAAACAGTCTTTATGTTCCCCGTGTAACCATGCACTGTCTTCCACAGAATTAAATATTGATGAAAACTATTTTGACTTTAGTTTTGTTATGTGGGTTTATTCTTCTGTTATTCTCCAATGGTTTAAGGTAGTTTGTAAATCTGTATGCTACAAACAAGATGAAGCCAAAATAGAAGAGAGTAAGAGGATTTTTGCAAAAGGAAACTATGAATAGTAAACTATGACCAACACAAGAGAATTTATAAATTAAAGATTTATCTATAAGAGGTTTATGATCTCCAGTACGCATGGAACAATTCAAGACACTGAGGATAGAAAAGATGAATAAATAAGATTTTTTTTAACCTAAGGATTTTACAGTCTAGTTGGAAAGATAGGCAGTGACTCAGGTGAAGTGTGATACATTTAACAATAGCAGTGTACTTAAGGAGCTTGGGAAAAGAGTGAGGACTATGATTAAATTTGCCTGAGGGAAGCAAGAGAGCCAGGAAGGCTTCACAGAGAAGCAGGCTTATAGACAGTAAAGAAGGCAGTATCTTTAAATAGCAGCTGTACCTGGAAACTTTTGCAGTGGAGAGGCACATTTTTCTATATTTTCTTAAAAAAAAAAATAATGGATAAAGGGAAAGTATGAATTGAATAAATTCTATCACTGGATGCTGTTATAAAAGTATTTAAAAATGTAAGAATAAGCCTCTGTGATTATCTAGAATAGTCATAATGTATTTTTACTGAGTAAAATATTTCTAAATATTAAATTTCATTTAACTTTATTTTACGAAGATAAGCTCTTTCTAAGGGTAAAATCACAGCCTTAGTTTACCATTAGCTTATATTCAGGTTTCTATTGTTAGTTTTGTATTGACTCTTACATTTATAAAAAAGCTAACTGTCTTTCTGACATGAATATGATCTGATCCTTTCCAGCAGATGTTTAAGCCTTTTGTGATGATCTTAAATACCTCCTGTGGACTGAAACTACCTGAAGGGCTTAAGCTTCAATATTAGGACCACAGAAATGAAGGCTTTCTCTATTTTAAATATTGTTGAACAGGAAGGGGTCATGCACAAGCCTCGTTTGGCAGGAGAAGCAATTACTGATACTGATACTTCACAGTTGTGTCACCTTTCTTCCATTGCTTTCTATTTCCTCTGGGGCAAAAAAGAAAAAAAAGAAAATTGTTCTGTAAGAAGATACTGTTAAAATGGAGATTTTTTTAAACAAACCCGAAAGAAGGCAAATATATAACATTTCATTCCAGAAACATTTATTTATTTATAATTAAAAGTAGAGAATAAAAAAGAAAAAGTGGAGAATAATGCTGGGCTGCAGTTTTCTTTGTGGGAAGCTGTTTTAGTAACTTCAGTGGGAAGTATTCTCGCATGTGCATAAGTTGTCATAGTTATTAATAGTTCTGAGAATTTCCCTGAGATTTCCCAGTACATCCATTTAATGCTCAGATTTTTGCATACACTTTGACTTGAATTTATTTACTGATCTGCAAATAATTATTAGAGCAGAAGTAAAAAATTTGCGATTCTAAAGTTGTACATCTCATGCAGTATTTACTATTTTTTTTGTGCTAGTAATGCATACATAGCTAACTTTGTTGATTTTTTGTTTTCAAATGAAAATCTACTTCATCTGCCAACACTCTTTAAAAATATGTTTTTCCAGTTTCAATATCATAGAGCTTTGTTGAAACCAACCGACCATGTATATTGGATCCATTTCTGGAGTCTATTATGTTCAATTAATCTATATTTCTATTATTCCAATACCAAACTATCTTGATTTCTATAGGCTTGTATAAATTAATGAAATTAGGTACTATGCACTTTCTTATGTTAATTTTTCAAAATCATTTTAATTATTCTATTTTTCTTATAACTTTAGAAAATTCTTGAAAATTTTCTCAAAAAAATGTCTACAGAAAATTTTGGGGAGATTGTATTGAATCTATAGATCAATTTTCTCAATTTGTTTATTTACTTATTTATTTTTAAAGATTTTACTTATTTATTTGACAAAGGGAGAGAGCGCAAGAAGGCAGAGAGGCAGGCAGGGAGAGAGGGGGAAGCAGGCTCCCCACTGAGCAGAGAGCCCGATGTGGGACCCCATCCCAGGACCCTGTGATCATGACCTGAGCCAAAGGCAGAGGCTTAACCCCCTGAGCCACCCAGCTGCCCCTCTGGATTTATTTAGATCTTTAATTTTTCTCAGGAATTTTTGCTACTTTTAAGTGTTCAGGCGTCACACATATTTTGTTAATCTTCTCCCTAAGTATCTTACGTTTTTATACTATTTTAAAAGATATTGTTTTTCCGGCAAAGATATATTTATTTGCTGATATATAAAAATGCAATTAATTTATGTATATTGACCTATGCACTGCTGACATATTTACTTAGTCATTTTTGTAGTTTTTAATGCAGTTTCTATAGGTTTGTTACAAATCATCTGTCAATTACATAGTTTTACTTCTTACAATATTTTTAGTTTCTTACTGTATATTTGTCATCTCTTTTTTTGAATATTTTATTTTTTTGAGACAGAGAGAGAGCATGTTGCTTGCACACAAGTTGTGGGGGAGGTGCAGAGGGAGAGGGACAAGCAGACTCCCTGCTAAGCAGGGAGCCTGATGCAGGTCTCCATACCAGGATCCTGAGATCATGACCTGAGCAGAAGGCAGATGCTTAACCAACTGAGCCACTCAGGCACCCCTGTATATTTGCCTTCTTGCCTTTATTTTACTATTTGGGAACTCCAGGACAATGTTGAATAGAAGTGCTTGAAAACACACATCCTTGTCTAATTCTGATTTTAGGGAGAAAATATTCAGGTTTTCATCCTTTAATATAATAAAGTAGGTATTTTGGAGGTATTCTTTATTAGATTAAGGAAATGTTCTTCTGCTCAAATAGATGTGTGGCAATGAGGAAGGTGGAATGTTCAGAGTGTATGCCTCGTGTTTATTTTTCTTGTCTGATACCTGTTACACTTTTATACCTGAGATAGAGAATACTTGACACATAAAAATTTGAGGGGATGAGATCATATGACTTTTAGCACATAAGGCTGGAGAAGACTGCTTCAAGTTTGGGTAGATGTATCTATCCAGGCAATTGAATTCAGATTTTCCAAATAACAAAACAGTATAAAGCATAGAATAACAAGGTAGATAATACCATAGAGAAGTAAGTAGCAAATTTCATGTGGGAGGGGGCGCCTGGGTGGCTCAGTGGGTTGAGCCTCTGCCTTCGGCTCCGGTCATGATCTCAGGGTCCTGGGATCAAGCCCCACATCCGGCTCTCTGCTCAGTGGGGAGCCTGCTGCCCCCTCTCTCTGCCTGCCTCTCTGCCTACCTGTGATCTCTGTCAAAGAAATAAATAAAATATTTTTAAAAAATTTCATGTGGGGAATTACATCAATAAAAACTCATCTTTTTCTAGCATATCATTTATATCTAAAAATGGGAGAATTGTTATTGAATGAAAATTTTATACATTTTGACAACAATGCTGTATGTGAATGTTATTTGATGGCAATTTGCACAAACCAACTCTAAAAAATATTTTCAAGAAAATTAAATATGGATATCATATTATTTGGATTAGAAGAAGTATTTTAATTTAGTGTAAGGATGCATAGTGGTCCCAAAAAAGAAGTCTAAAATATAGGTCTGGGTCAGTAAGAGATGTATGATGACAAATAGCGTTCTGTCTGAGATTTGCCTTAAAATACTGTAGGAAAAAAGCCAATAAGGGAAGGAAATACAAAGCAAGTAGAAAAATACTGACCATTCTTGAAGCCATATGTTCTAGTTTTATCTATGTTTGACAATTTCTATGATATTAAACTCAAATGTGCCACTTAAAAGTAAATTTTTGATTATAGATTTTAGAGGAATATACAGATATACATGTACATATATGTGTGCTATGACACTTTCAGTTATAAATTATATGAAATTGCTGTGAAATGAAATACAGAACAATAAGACCAACTGCAGATATCTTGAAGCTAACGTTAAGGTAGTTGGAAAAAGATCAGATACAGAAGCCATACCAACATCTGGAGAAATGATAGTGAGAGGGGGCTTTCACTATGATAATAAAAAAATATATATATATATATGAAGAAAGGTAAAACTCAAGATGCACCATTGTTTTGGTAAAATCCAAAGATTTGGCAACTGCTTCAAATTTGGGGGCAAAGAGGGGAGAACGTTCAGCTTTGAAACCAAAATTTTGAACTTGACTGTAATAATGCTGTCAACCAAAGTAGCAAACAGGGAAAGGATTGTAGCCCTAAGAGGAAATTGGATGGATGGATATGATCTAATTGTCAGAGGGTATATTGAAGAAAAGGCACTTCAGAAAGTTTTTGCCAGATGAGTCCTCACCGCAGTGAGTGACAGCGCATTATCTCTTCCTACACACTCTGATTTTTGAGTCTGCTTAATGTTGCTATTGAAATGTTTTTTTTAATATATTTAAAAATTGGACTCATTTAAATTTTGACATTTTATAGCAACTCATAAATATCTTGAAATTGCTTATATGTATATGTATACCTTGTGGATATTTTATACTTCCTTTTTACTTCTTAAAAAATTTAGTGCAAAACACTATAGTCATATGTTAATCACGATTATTCATGATATCACTATGACTATCATGCTGTGTTTTATTCTTCCTTTTTGTCAACTTCTGGCTAAATACATGATTAGTGGCATGATGAAATTTAGACATTTACTTTGGCTTTAATATATGGTATGAACTCCTTTTTTGAAATAATCAAAATCAATAATCAGTAAAATTTATTTAAATCAATAAAATTTTAATAGAAATATTGTAATATGCAAAATATGCTGAACAGTTTAGATAATTTAAACATGGATTTTCTAACTGCAGCATATTTTTCTTTTTGTTAGATTCTTCACAAAATAAGGTATTGATTCTATCCTTTAAAACCATGGGGACTTTTTTTTTTCATAAAAAGATTTTAAAAAGTATTTTAATCCCAAGTGAAAGTGCATGAAACACCAGGAAAATCTTGGGAAACACCCTTTAAAGCAGTTTAAAAATATTTATTAACTAATCTAATTTGTTATGTAAAATGACCATATTAAACTTTAATTTCCATATATAGAGAAGACCTTCTTTCTTTAGTTAAATTATCATTGATAAGGTTGTAGTAATCTGCACACTTTGCTTCTTACCCTTGGACTCAATATCTGAAAAGTGCTCGGAGACCACTCCGAACCATACTGAATCTCCATCAATCTTTTCAGATGTTTATACACAATGATGTCAAAGATAAAAATGGTCTTGCTACTATACCATGGATCTTTTATAATATTTCTGTCTCATACTATAAATAATAAAGCATTTTTCTTCTGTTTAATGGAAACAAACCAAAATTAGGTAAATTCCAAATTAGTAGTATTTTAATTCCAAAGGAATAAATTTATTTCTGGATTCACCTAAATCGCTCTGACTAGATGGCAATCGGATGGCCAAGTACAACAATATTTTGACAGTAAGTCATTTCACAGCAAATATTTGCCCTTCCTCTTTGGTCTGGATATGGGTAACGTATTACAATACGAGTGTGGTATAGCATGTCAGGAACTTCTTGATAATCCTATGAAAGTGATACTAATTTGTTGCTTGTTTCTTTATTTCTAATTACTAAGTCATAAATATTGAATCAGTTGTAAATAGATAGATGACACAAATAGACGCATAGGTCTATGGATAGATATATAGATTTTTGATAAAATATAAATGCGGATATGGCTGTAATTATAGATCTATGTCATACTATCTAGATAGTATCCTTTCGTAAACATTTTCCAGAGATAACAAAATGAGAACAACTGAATGTATCAAAAAGAATGAAGAGTTTCTTCCGAGAAACCACAATCATAACTGTATACAAAACTATAAATATGATATAGTTGTAATTTATCTGCTAACAAAGACACTGGGGAAAATCTTATCCAGGGTTGGCTAAGAAGATTGCATTTATCCTAATAAGGACTTATTGTCTCTTTTTCATTCATTTTCTAAGTCCCACCTCTCTTCTCTCACAATTGCCTAATACCCCTTCTTTTTATCAGAATCCAAATTATTACTGTTAGAAATTTCTGCAGAAAGTGTCTGCATCCACAGTTTTTCATTTTACTGCAGAGGAACAGCTGTATTCCTCTATTCCATGGATTTTTTTCCCCTGCTTTTCTCTAATAGACTCTGTAACATGCCTGCTGTATGTTCCTTATTCCCTGGAATGGCTTCTCTACTCATCCATGGACTCTTCGACTCAGGGCTGTATCTTTCACTCAACTGATGTGTTACTTACGGCCGCATTAATAGAAAGGAGTTATATCCTGCCCAGAATTTTGGCAGGAGGATTAATTCACCACTTGAATCTGAGCTAAAATTAGCCTCCACGTGAGTTAGAAATATGAAAACCTTGCTATGTCCTATGCAATACCATTGAACATTTTCCCCTGGCTGCTGCGCTACAGATCTGTCTGAACTATATTTTTACACACAATGTTACGGATTGCGGTAGCTCTAAGAGTTAGCAAAAATTCTGCTTTTGTACCATCCCAAATTATTTTGAACACAGAAGAGTTGCAAGTCTTCAGGATGCTATGGAGGCTTACGATCGCAAAACAATTACATATTTAAATTTTAGAGAGTAATCGTGTATCACCGTATTTGTACCATCATCATATTTGTGCATTGCCAAGTAAATGAAAGGGGAGAATCAAGTACATTACACTTGATCCTGTGTGCCCTGTTGTAAAATCTTCAGAATGAGAACTTCCTTTATACGGAGTCATCTGCGTTTTTAAAAAAGATCTTCATAAAACATGCAAAGAACAGCTGCCTGTACTTGCAGCTGCAAGACAGAAATATTTTAGTACACAGTTTCTATTTGTACAGAGGCAGGTGAAGGTTAGCTGGATCCACTCTAGGCAAAGCGGTGAAGACTTTGAAGTTTTGCTGTCATTCTTGTCGTTTAATTTCTAGCTTAAATTGAACATCCTTTACAGCATCTTCTTCCTGTAAGTGCAGGCGTGGAAAACTTGGAGGGCCTCCTCACTCTCTCGGACATGGATATTTGTGCTTAATGGAAGGGAGCCAGTTAGGCTGAAGTTCTGGGTTCTGAACTGACCTTGATCTGGGTTTGCATTTCACCTCTGTAACGCTTACCAGCCCTGTGATCTTTGAAAGTTTAGCCTCAGTGTTTTTCATGTATTTGTTTACTCAAAAAGTTACTGAATGATAATAGGCATAAATATAAAATAACAACAAGCCTACCTTCTTGGCTTATAAGAATTAAATATAATAATTGCTTTAGAATAATGAATTAAATGTATTTGGAATACAGTATGTGTTGGATATAATCTTAATTTTCTCCTCTTCTTTGTTAATCTTAAAGTTAATTATAATTTAAAACTCATGCACATGATTTTATATACACGTGTATGGATGTATATATGTGTATATATATTGTGTGTGTACATATGGTATATGTGCATTTTATTCCACTTAATTTTTACAATGTGAATATCTTGCCAAGTAAAATATATATATATATATATATATCATTCATCCAATCCAATTCCAATGTTAGAGTTAAATATTTTATATATATATATATATATGTATATATACATATATATATATCATTCATCCATGAATCCATGAATGATATGGACAAGGACAGAAAAGGCCTCCAAAATGTAGACATTTATTATTATTGAAGTAAGGAACAACTGAGAAAAGGCAGTTTCCACTTACCGTATGTTTCCAAATATGTTTTGCCTTTTTGTGAACCCTAATTAGATTACCGAGGGTTTGCCTCACCATTTCTTATTATCAAGTCCTCTAATTATATGTGTTGTGTATTTTTTTCTACCAGATTCAGTTGTTATTTTTATTTTATTTAATTTTCACCATGCGAATATTTAGTGTCAACATGTGAAAATTGGAAAAAAAAGATAGTATGTAAAAATTTAAAATAAGCATAAACAGTAGGTCACCTAGTAATATCATTTATCCATCTGTTTTCATGATATAAAAATTGACTTAATTATCATTTCCTTGTAACAAAACTATTTTTTTTAAATCCATGGTTATCAAAGTCAAGAATTTTACAAAATTTAGTTTCTAGTGAATATTTTTGCTACACAACAGAAGAAGCTAAGTTTCATGATGGCTCTTTTATGAAAGATAAATATTTTATTTCTTTCCCAAACAAGATTCTAAAATCTTACAGTATTATCTAAATATTAAGTTCAAAATATTAATATGTTTATTAGTTAATATTTCTAAATATTAAGTTCAAAAGAGTGTTAAATATTAGTTGAACAATTTAAAGGTGAAAAACAAATTTAAGGTGAAAAGGTATACAGACTGTACTATGCCCTCATTATCAGAAAAATAGAATAAATCTGATTTGTGCCATCATTTCTTAATATCTTACTATTTCCTTTTTAAAATTTTAACTCCATAATAGAGTGTTGTGTGTACAAGAGAAAATGCATAAAGTAAATTTTTTAGGACATCCTTGTGAAGTGTGAAAACAAAGCTCCAACATCATTACTTTTTAGTATTTTTTTGCAGTAATATTTTTTTTCAGTTCGTGTAATCTTTTAGTCTTGAGATATATTATACTGAATGAGCACTGAAACACTGAGAAATATTGGAATGATTTTTTATTCTGTTTAGGCATTGGATTAAAAAGGATTCTGGGGGCGCCTGGGTGGCTCAGTGGGTTAAGCCACTGCCTTCGGCTCAGGTCATGATCTCAGGGTCCTGGGATGGAGTCCCGCATCGGGCTCTCTGCTCGGCGGGGAGCCTGCTTCCTCCTCTCTCTTTCTCTGCCTGCCTCTCTGCCTACTTGTGATCTCTGCCTGTCAAATAAATAAATAAATAAAAACTTAAAAAAAAAAAAAAGGATTCTGGCTACAAATGCATAAGATCACTTCATGCTATAATAAAGGAGCCCCTGAAGTACCGATTGAGAACTTTGGACTATCCACCTATGTACGGGTTTTGTTTTGCTTTTTTTTTGTTTTCTGTATAGTTTTCTCTTACTATCTAGCGTACCTCCATTAAAAAAAAAAGAAAAATTTTCCTATCATCAGTTTAGACAAAAGAACAGCTAGATCATTGAAAACAAAATTATAATACATGAATATGCAACAGATTAGATAGAAAAAAGGATCAGTAATCTTAACACACAGAAGAAAGGACCGAGGAGTTAAAAATGCCTATATGGCACTTGCTGCATTTTTTTATTTATATAATTTTTCATGTACTTGTTGACAAATATGAATTAAGCCCTTAAGATGTCCAAATTTTAGAGTAATTTATTGGGAGTTAAAGTTGTTTTTAGTATATTCACAATTAGATAATCATAAAAATTTGTTGCAAATGATAGTTCACTATCCTCAATTTATGACAACCTCATAATTGTGGAGGTTAAATGATCTGAGTGAATGTATCCTATTATGTATTATATATTAATATATTTTAGTGTTTACTGTAAGGGCCAATTATAAACTTGAAGGCCATAAGCCAAAAAGAAGAGCTAGCAAGCTAGAGGCACGGCCATATAATTGATAGTTGAAGCATTCAGACCCTGGGAAGGCCAGATGAACAGAGATTTGCAGTCATTCAAATCAGGCAACATTCCAGGTCTATATGACAGATGGCAGAAACATTTGTCCCAATAGTGTGTTTAATGATATTAGTTTTGTACTTTAGTATTTTTAAATTAACTTGGATTTTGCAGTCAGTTGATATTTGTTCGAGGAGTTTCTATCAGGTTCCTCAAGGTTGGGCTCATATGACAATCTTTTTCCTATAGGATTTGCATATATATTTATGTTAGGAAAAACTTTCAATTTACTTTACGGCATGTATATTTAGGATATATGGTTTTAAAATGTTGTCCACCATTCTGTTTCAGCCCCAGTTGGTGTACTATGATCTGTTTCTGACACAGACCACTTCCTAGAGGTATTGGAGACCCCATGAAGGAAGGCCTCAGGGCTGCCCTAATTTGAGAGGAGTTGCAAGTGAGGTCAGCAATCCATCCATTCTTCTGAGGGCCTTAATTCAAATACAGAGCTTTGCATGACTCCCTTAGGTTTGATAATTTGTTAGAATAACTCATCGAACTCAGAGAAGCACTCAACATTTATCATTTTATTATGAAGGATACAACTCAGGAAGAGCTTAATAGAGAGACACAGAGAGTAAGGTCTGGAAAAGTCCCAGATAGTGTTTTGATGTCCCCTTTACTTAAATCAGGGCAAGTCACCATCACATTAATGTGTGCACTAACCGGAAGCTTCACTCTATGAGGTCCAAAGTGGAAGTTGGACTACTTATGCTATGACTGATGAAATCAGTAGCCCTGTGACTGAAAGCACTGGCCAGATTCTAAGGACTTAGAATCTCCTTCCCAGGCACCAGGGAAGAAGGTAATCAAAATCTTTATCATATAACAGCCACTATTTAATTTACATGGTATTTGAATTCAAGGAGATCTCTGAGGACTAGAAGTATGTAGTATATGGATACAGTTTAGGAATAATTTGGTTCATGAGAATACATGATAGAATGTAAGAAGTAAAAACATTTCATTTTTCATTTGTTTCTCCTTGAGTCTCTGCATTATATTGCTCAAAAATAATTGGGATTTTGGCAGGATGAATTCTGTGACTAGAATCTCCTAGTGTGTCTCACTGAATTTATGATATATTTAGAGATATTTATTATAATACTCATATTTGCATATCATTTCTTATACTACTTTAAAAAACTTACCCCACATCCAGTTGAAAGCAAATTTAGAGAATGATTTATTTCACACAGATATTCATCTGCACCACATTTGAAATGTAATCATATTTTCACAAAATAAAATTCTGAGACGTGATTTCAGAACTATTTTGTATAATGAAGGACAATTCTCTACAGAAGTTTAAAAAAAAATATTCTTCCTGTGAAATAGGAAAATAAAGTGGGTCATATGTCTGAAAAATATACATAAAACATAGAGACGAATGTTTGCTGATTCACCAGATTGTACATTTTCATGAGCAGTTGTGCTTAAAACTTTGTTTAAATACCAGTTTAGCAAATTACTAGCATAAAATATCACAATTTACATATAACTGTAGGCTGTTAAGGGATTGGAGTATATTTAGATCCTCAGAAACTCTGCATGAAAAACAAAGGTCCTCTCAAGTTCATATACTTTCTCTCCTCACACTTAGTTTAAAAGCCTAAATTTTGCATTACCTTGTCTCAGCCTTACATTTGACATATATACGTAACTGATTACAGGTATGGAAAAGAAGGAAAAAAAATTCTTGGTAATGACTGGCATGTACCAAGATGCAGACAAAAGCTTGTAAAAACCTGTCGGATTATCCCAAACCCTAGGAAGCAAGTAATTGTTGTTTCTAAATGTTACCGGCATCAACACTGATCTGAAATATATCCTTTATTGATGAAAAAAAAAACCAGGTTGATGTTTAATCTGTCAAAAAGTATCACGAATAAGTAGTTTAAGTTTTTCACTTGGAAGAAATTCGGCAGTTCCTGTGAGGAGATTAAACTGCTTTTATGAATAGATAAAAAAGGGAAGTCCCAATTGCTTACTCAGTCCTTGTGCTTAAAATAATGAAGTGTCCAATTAGCATATTCTTTCATCCCCTTTCCTAAATAGTTATGTTGAAGCAAAAAAGAGATGTTTATATAATCATATATTTCTGTCCTTGATGTATGGCACTGAATTAATGATGTCAGGATACAGACTAAGAAATAAACTCAATTCCCCTGAAGAAGCTTACACTCCAGTAAAAATAAAGATTAAATGCATTATTTTCAGTGGTGACAGCCAAAATCAAGGTCAGTGATTACCTGTAGGAGAAAGCATGATTGAAGTGCATCAAAGGCCATTCACCAGAAGAGAACGATGTAGGAAGACAGAAAGGAGAATAAAACGCCTTCATTGGGCAGCTTATGCCTGTCTGGTTCCCTTACTATGCTAAATGTTTTGTATTAATAAGCACACTTTCTCATTAAAGACACTTTGTTTTGTAAAGTGATATTTTATGGTTTTATTTTACTTTTTTTTTTTTTAAGATTTTATTTATTTGTCAGATAAAGAGAGCAAAAGCAGGGGGAGTGGCAGGCAGAGGGAGAAACAGGCTCCCCATAGAGCAAGGAGCCCACTATGGGGCTCCATCCCAGGACCCTGGGACCATGACTTACTTGAAGGCAAGTGCTTAGCCCACTGAGCAGTCCAGGTGCCCCTGTTTTATGGTTTTAATTCCTTTCTTTATCTCTCTCTTTCTCACACACACACATTCTGGAAACCCAACATTCTCACGTATTTTTAGTTTGCTTAATTTTTTTCTTTCATCAGAGAGACACAAAACATCCAAGAGACACAGTCAGAAATGTGTCATCAAATGTAGTATTATTGATCACAACTTATTTTAAAGCCATGCAAAGCCAGCAAGAATCAGCTGGACCAGTACTTGACTGCACCCATGTTTCCATGGGATATGGACACCAGCTCAGAGTTACACAATAAGATCCTATTTACTTCCTTTCCACCCTCCTGGCAAAATTTTTGTTAGAGAAGTCAAAGGATGGGCAGTTACTGAATCATCAGTGGTTTGAGACATGGCAAAACAAGAAATAATAGTGTAATAAGTGTGCAATAAGTATCTGATTGCTGAATTTGGGCTCAAAAGGCAGGAAGAAAAATTATCCCCGCAGAAGGTCATACTTGGAAGGCATTTCAACTTATAATTTAAAAGAAAATTAATGCAGGGGGCACCTGGGTGGCTCAGCGGGTTCAGGACAAGATCTCAGGGTCCTGGAATTCAGTCCCCTCTGGGGCTCCCTGCTCAGTGGGGAATCTGGTTCTCCCTCTCCCTCCACCCCTCCCCCTGGCTCTGCTCTCTCTGTCTCTCAAATAAATAAATAATTTCTTTTAAAAAATTAATGCCAGAAGTCAGCTTTTTAGAAATGTCTTCTTGCCACTTTTATATGGGCCAACACAGTCTAAAGGCAGTTTCCTCTTTTCTGTAATTTTTTAGGTTGATACTCAGAGCCGTCTGCTTCCACTGTCTTTTGTTTCTCATGAAGGGAAACGCATGAAACCACCAAAAGCACTTTTTTTTTTTTTTTTTAGTGCAGGGAATCCCTTTTAAAAACTTCTGTGAATTATCTACTTAATCATTACAGAAACCGTACAGAGAAGTTACTGTTATTACTCTTCTTTTACACATAAATAAAGCCAAACAAATTTAGGTAAATGAAAGATATGAGCCTGACATTGCTCCCAGAGTCTTCTAATCTCACACTTAACTATTGCGCACCCTTAATTGAGATCAGAGAGGGACTTGATAACAACGTTTTCTCCTGACCCAATATCCCTG
The DNA here is from genome assembly GCF_022355385.1 of Mustela nigripes. NCBI lineage: Eukaryota > Metazoa > Chordata > Mammalia > Carnivora > Mustelidae > Mustela > Mustela nigripes. Next base: position 196,808,349 of record NC_081558.1, read on the forward strand.
GGTTAGACTACTGCAGTGAAATGAAAACTGAATATGTTCCCTGCATCACTGCAGGCTTACTACTGGGGGAGTCTGAGCTAACACGCCAACACCCAGAAGTCTCCAATTATATTTAAACTTGAGTGGACAGTTGCCACCAGGTGGCGCCAAATACAATCAGAAATAGACGGATACACTTGCATCCCAAATTATCAGATTCTTGAGGTAAATTCAACCCTAGGTTTTGCAACTCTGTAGTTTACAGTATTGAGAATTGTTTGACTTCACATATTCGTGTTATGGCGGGGCATTTTGAATCAGTATCTGAGACGTGCCAGGAGGTTTAAAAGCTACTTCTCTAAACAGATGAAATGATTGAATTTGCCTTATAATAGCTCTAATTAAAAAAAAAAAAAAAAAAAGAAAAGAAAGAAAGAAAAAAAGAAAGAAAAAGTAGAGTTGTTGCCTGAAACTCTTTAATGAGAAACACAGTCCCTGAAGTCTACTGTGCCATCTTTTGTCAAATCATGGTTAGAAAATGCTCTTTTTGGGGGGGAGGGAGCGGTGCGGGGGCTGGGAGGAAAAGCAGGATGCAGGGGAAGAAGGGGTAGAGAGAGAGGGAGAAAGAATCTTAAGCAGGTTCAACAACCAGTATGGAGCCTAAGGCGGGACTCCATCTCATGACCCGGAGATTATGACCTGAACTGAAATCAAAAGTTGAACACTTAACCGACTGAGCGACCCAAACACCTCGGGAAGTGCTCTTTTAAAATTGAACCAAAATCTACATTTAAATAACGTTTTCTTTTTTACTTTTCTTAGTTCTAATTTGGAGGGTATTATAAAACCAAATGAGTCTTCTCCAATTTAACTTTTCTTCAGATACTAAAAAAAAAGAAAAAAATTATACTAGTCTTTAGAGCTATTTCTAAAAGAAATTTATCACAATTCTTTTGCTTCTTAGTCATGGACTTATTAACTCATTTATTGAGGAAATATGAATTCAGTGATTCAGTGATTTACTCTGTGCTTGACTCTGTGTGAGGTATCAAATGATCAGGGGGTCAAATGGTGAGTCAATCAGGCAAAACCCCTGCCACTGTGGGGTTTATATTCTAACGGGAGGAACACAATTCTCAGATAAACATAGTGATTACAGATCGTGTTAAGTTCTCTGAATGTAACGGGGAAAGATTTCAGATCGTAATAATGGAAATAAGATGATCCTGTTCTTATCATGTGCCAGGCACCATTGCAAGTACTCTTCACCCACTATCACATTTCATTCTTACAACATCCTTGTTCGTGTTTGTTCCCTAAACCACCCTTGACGATTCACTAGATAGAACTCAGAGGGCTCAGAAAAGCTCTGGTATTTGTGTTACAGTTCCTAACAGTGAGCAGATACAGATTGAAATGGGCAAAGAGAGATGGTGCGTAAAATAAAGTCCAGGAGAAGTCAGGTAAGTTTCAAAGCGTCTCTGTCCAGTGGAGTCACTCTGTGACACACTTAATTCTCACATCAGTGATGTGTGTCAGTACATGCAAAATGCTGTCAATTAGGGAAGTTCAAACGTTGGTATCTAGAAATTTTATTGAGGTCAGTGACGTAAGCATGCAGTACCCCATGACTGCTCATAGCTACTAAGACTCCTGTCCCCTCCCAGAGCAAAACGTTCACGGTAAATTACACAGTTTGTCCAAACTGATTCCACATGGTACAGAACCACTCTTATCAGGCAGATCTTTCCAAGAGCCAGAAGATTATTCCCCAAGAACCACCCAATTTCTTTCTTTCTTTGGAATGTCAATGCTTAGAACAACCTGAGTCTGCTGAATTAAATTTGATGTCTCAGTTCACCTGCCTGGTCCAATCCTAGGCTCTCCTACTGTAAAGCAATTATATTGTTTTCTGAACACTTAGTATAACATTTGTGTTGCCATCAGACAACAAACCAATGCGAATTACAAATGTATTTGCTATGCCTTCCCACCAGAATCAGTCCTTGCACATATACCAGATATGTTATGGACAAGTGTCATAGAAATTGGCCATGATTCAGTTATTTCTGGGTTCTAAGTCAGTTGGAGACAAGACAGTCCCTCTGTCTTAGTCATGGGCTTGTATTGAGACTGGTTGGGGGCAAAAATGATTCAGTTTGAGCCTTCCTTGTCTGTCTCAGATAGGGCCATCCTCTGTGGCATTTCAGATCCATTCTGTGATGCCTGCTGCTTTATTCCCACTGGGAATCATTGTGGTTTTTTTACAATTATGCTTAATAGCTTTCTGCCCCACAAAAATTGAGGTGATAAGGATTTGTGCACAGCACACTGTGGCCTGTCGGGCATGCGGTAACCTATTTTGTCCGCATAATCAGGGACCTTTCTAAGCATTTAGCCATCACTGTTTATAGTCACATAGTGATTAGTGTGCTAAGACACCTCATACCCTGATGGCGTAGTAGGGGATAGTTTTAGAAATTTCTTCCCAAATAGTATCTTTTGTAGTAGATATAACCAGAAAAATGGGAGCCAAAAGGTGCTGGTATATTACTAGAATTCCACTCAGTTATCAATGATCGGTCTGGATCATCAGCTATTGTATGACCAAAATGCCTCCCAGTACAATGCAACTCAGATTTATAGATTTTTGTTTGAACGTGTTACTTTCCGAAAGTAGGGATTGTTTTGGAAAACAGATAGTTTCACCCTTTTGGGTATCTGGTATCATAACTTGGGCTACAGGCCTTTCTTTGGAATATGTACAGTCTGAACAGCCCAGGACTGTGGAGCTCACCCTCTACTGCCCAGATAGCTACTATTTGTATCCCCACTTGCCAGTTTAACTTGGATATGAAGTTAATAACCTTCTCAAAGTCCAATGATGCAACTTTAGAAAGGTTGATCAAAGAAGGAAGGAGTGACATTTAAACAAAGCCTAAAAATGAAAAGGAGCTAATCTTAGGAGTGGAATGGAAGGCACTCCACATGAGGGAGTAACTTGTGTAAAGTCCCCAAGATAGATGGAAACTCTGAATATTCAGAGGATTGTAGAAAGTTAAATGAGGATTAGCACAGTCAAGAGTGAGTGAGGAAGAACATAATGTGAGGTAACATTCAAGAGATACACTGCAACAGATTACGCAGGGCTTTCAAAACTTTTAGAAGAGTAAGGAATGGGATGATGATATTTACTTTTCAAAAAGAGTCATTCTGGGACACCTGGATGGCTCAGATGGTTAAGAGTCTGCCTTTGGCTCAGGTCATGATCCCACAATCCTGGGATCGAGTCCCGCATCGGGCTCCCTGCTCAGCAGTGAGTCTGCTTCTCCCTCTGCCTGCCACTCCCCCTGCTTGTGCTCTCACTCTCTCTCTCTGGCAAAGAAATAAATAAAATACTAAAAAAAAAAAAAAATGTTGTTCTTTCTTAAAAGTGCTGGATTATGGTAGAGGAAGAAGAGATGATAGATGGAAGTAGGTTGCAGTTCTAAGGAGAATGATGGTGAGCAATGCAACAAGAAATGAATTGAAGTTAATTTTGGGGAGATGAAATCCAGAGTGCATGGAGATGGTTAGGATATGTCAGTGAAAAAAATCAGGCATCTAAAGCTTTGAGCTTTATTACTGAGCTTATTTAGATTTGTTTGAGAGAGACACAATAAATATAACAAGTGAGCTAATTATGTTTTAAATATGTAAGTAATATGGGAAAACAGAGCAAGTCAACAGAGATTACAAGCAGAGGATGAAATGAAGCATAACCTTGACTGGAGTGGTCACTATGGTCTCTTTTGGAAAAGTGGCATTGGAACCCTCCATCCATTATTTCTCCAGATAACTTAATCCTCTTCTCTGAACTCTAGTTTGCTCCTACTTGTGATGTATTTCAATAACAATGTCAATTTTCTTCCCCTGGTTGAATTTCTAGTTGTAATCTGTACAATAAAATTCTATTTTGTTGCTTTTCCTTCATGCTTCATGGGTCTCTAAGCAGCTGTTTATTCTTCACCATACTACATCTCTTCCTAAAAGATATTTTTGGTGGATTGGAATCATTCTGGTTAATTAGAATATTCCATTTCATCAAATTTTGTCACTACCAGTGGAAGAAATAGTCACTTCCTTTGCCATAACTTGTTAAATACTCTGCTTTAATTGTTGCCTTACCTGCCACTGACATTCTTTTTTTTTTTTTTTTAAAGATTTTATTTATTTTTTTGACAGAGAGAGATTACAAGCAGGCAGAGAGGCAGGCAGAGAGAGAGAGGAGGAAGCAGGCTCCCTGCTGAGCAGAGAGCCTGATGCGGGACTGGATCCCAGGACCCTGAGATCACGATCTGAGCCGAAGGCAGCGGCTTAACCCACTGAGCCACCCAGGCACCCCTCCCACTGACATTCTTAGTTTCATTTTTTTTTTTCTCATTCTCTCTCTTTTTACTTACTTTTTTATTTTTTTCTAATCTAACTAATCTCTACAGAAGTGGCTTTCAGTTTTGGAGAGGGGAGTAAATTATGGGAAGGAGACTTGCCAGGGAGTGGGTGGGAATTAAACTGAATGTTTTTGTCCAGTTTCCAGAAAGGCCTGCCAGTCTTACCTAAGACAGAATGACACCCTATCTCTCACTCTCTTCTTGAAGTTTATTATGCCTTATAATAAGATCATCAAAAGGCTTTACTCATGATTAAATGTAGATTTTGAGATAGAGAAAAGGTATATCTCATAGAGATAGGATTTAATTTCACATGACAAGTAAATCTGTTTTTAGTTTGAGTGACTTAGGAGAAAGATACCACATTTCAACATATTGTCCTTAAAAACCTTATGAGCTTCCACTTTTGAAAACTAGAGAAAAGAGGAACAAATTAATTCAAAGGAAGCAGAGGAAAATCAATAATAAAAATTGGAGCAGAAATCAATGAAATTGAAAACAAGAGATCTGTAGTGATAATCAACAAAGCCAAAAGCTTTTTGGTTGGAAAATAGATAAGTTTCTAGCCAGGCTAAGAAGAAGAAAAAAGAGAAAAACCAAATCGCTCATATCAGGAGAAATAAAAGAGGGGCTATCAACTACAGATGTCCTGCATATTAAAAGGACTAAAAGAATCCTATGAACAACTGTATAATTAATTACAAATTTGAGAATCTAGATGAAATGGACACATTCCTTGAAAGTCACAATCTGCTAAAACTCCCACAAGAAGAAATAGATAATACAAAGTATAGACATTAAAACAACGATTAATAACCTTCCAGAACGGAATGATGGAGGTCTACATGGATTCACTGGGGAATTCTATCAAACTTTGAAAGAAGAGATTATACCAATTCTCAATAGTCTTTTCCAGAAAATAGAAACACAGGTAATTGCTTCTAGTTTGTTTTGTTAGTCTTGAATTACTAAAACCAAAGTCATTACAGAAAAAGAAAGGAAAAAAAAAATCACACACCCTAAATTTTCACTAATATGGTTGCAAATATTTCCAATAAAATGTTTTAGCTAATTGAATCCAACAATATAAAAACAAAATTATACAACATGACCAAGTGGAGTTTATTCTCAATATGCAGAGTTGTTTCAGCATTTAAAAATCAGTTGATGCATTTCCTCACATTATAGGCTAATGAAAAAAATCTCATGATTATGTCCATAGATACAGAAAAGATTTTGACAAAATTCAACACCCACTCATGACTAAAATCTCTCTGCAAACTAATAATAGAAGGGAACTTCTTTCTTTTCTTTTCTTTTCTTTTTTTTTTTTTTAATATTTTATTTATTTATTTATTTATTTGAGATAGAGAGTGAAAGTGAGAACATGAGCCGGGAAACAGAGGGAGAAGGAAAAGTAGCTCCCTCCTGGGCAGGGAGCCTCATGCAGGGCTAGATCCCAGGACTCCAAGATTATGACCTGAGCCAAAGGCAGATGCTTAACTGACTGAGCCACTCAGAGACCCCTGAGGAGAACTTCTTTAAAACATCTACAAAAACCCTACAACTAACACCATACTAAAGAGTAAGAAACTTGAAGCTTTCCCACCAAGATCAGAAATGAGGCAAGGATACTGCTTCTCATCACTGATTTTTAAAATTGTACCAGAAGTCCTATCTAATGCAATAAGATAATAACAACAAAAAGGAAGTAAGGGGCATACAGTGTGGAAAGGAAGAAAACAAAACTTTGTTCTCAGGTTACATGATTATCTATACAAAAAAATCCAAAGGAACTGATGTAAAAAGCCTTCTAGACTAATAAGTGGTAATAGCAAGATCACAGGATACAAAGTTAAAATACAAAAAGTGCTTTACATATCAGCAATAAACAAGTGGCATTTGAAATTAAAAACACATTACTGTTTACAATAGTACCCAAAAATACTGAGCTATAAATCTAATAAAATGTATACAAAGTCTATAGGAGGAAAACAAGAAAACTGTAATGAAAGGTATCAAAGAACAACTAAATAAATGGAAATATATTCTATATTCATGGGCGGTAAGACTCGATCTTATCAAGATGTCGGTTCTTCTCAACATGATCTGTAGATTCAGTGCAATATCAGTCAAAATCCCAGCAGTTATTTGGTGAATATCAGTGGACAGATTCTGAACCTTACATGGTGAGGCAAAAAACTTAGAATATCCAACTCAACATTGAAGAAGAACAATGTGAGGGGGGAAGACACAACTCAACTTGTAAGGCTTCCCAAAGAGCTTCTGTAGTCACTGTCGTATCGATGCAATAATAGACAAATAAATCAGTGAAACAGACTAGAGAGGCTACAAATGGGTCTGTGTAAGTAGAGTCAACAATTCTTTGACAGAGGAGAAAAGGCAATACTGTGGAACAAATACAGCTTTTTTCACAAATGGTAGAATAACCAGGCATCAATATGTGGGGGGAAAAAAAAGAATCTAGGCACAGGACCCTTCAAAAAATTAACTCAAAATGGATCATAGACTTAAATGTCAAATTTAGATTGCAAATCTAGTAAAGCCCTAGAAGATAAAATAAAATAAAACCTACATGACTTTGGGTATGGTAATAACTATTTATTTGTTTGTTTGTTTGTTTGTTTATTTATTTGCAATAACATTTTAGACAGCACTAAAGGCAGTATCCACAAAAGGAATAATTAAGCTAGATGTTATTAAAACTAAACAAGCAAAAAATACAAAAGACAGTGTCAGGAAAATGAGAAACAGGCCACAAACTGGGAGAAACTATTTGCAGAAGACATAATTGACAAAAGGTTGTTTGCCAGAATATGCAAAGAACTCTTTTTTATTTTTTTATTTTTTCACAAAGAACTCTTAACACCCAACAGTAAGAAAACAGACAATGCAATTAATAAATGGACAACAAGCATGAACAGAAACCTCACCAAAGATGATATACAACGGCAAATAACCATATGAAAAGATGTTCAACCTCTCATGTCCCTAGAGGATGCAAATTAAAAAAGCAAGGTACCCCTTACAAACCTAGTAGAGTGGCCAGTTTCCGAAATACTGACAAAACCAAATGCTAGTGAGGATGTGGAGAAAAAGGGATTCTCATGCATTGCTGGTGGAATGCAGAATGGTACAGGCACTTTGGAAGGCAGCCATTTGGCAGCTTCTTGCAAAACTAAACAGTCTTGCCGTATGATGCAGCAGTCACACTCCTTGATACTTACCTGCATGATTTGAAAGATCATATTTACCAAAGAAACCTGCACCTGCATTTTTGTAGCAGCTCTATACTTAATTGTCAAAACTTGGAAGCAAATAAATGTCCTTCAGTAGGTGAATGGAGTAGTAAACTCTGGTACACTCAGACAACGGAATATTATTCAGTGCTAAAATTAAATGAGCTATCAAGCCATGAAGACACATGGTGGGAACTTACATGCCTATTTCTAAGTGAAAGAAACAATCTGAAAAGAAAGACTGCATGCCACATTTTTCCAACTATATAATATTCTGGAAACAAAACAAAACAAAAAAAACTAACCCAGAACCTTGGAGGTAATAAAAAAGATCAGTGTTTGCCAGGTGTAGGGGCAGAGATAGGGATGAACAGGCAGAGCACAGAGGATTTTTAGAGCAGTAGAAGTATTTTGGTATACTATGACAATGGTGGATACATATCCTTATATGTTTGCCAGATATCAGGAGTGAACTATAATGTAAACTATGGGACTTTGGGTGGTGATATATCAATGCAGGTTCATTGGTATAAATCTACCACTTTGCTAGAGAATGTTGACATTGTGGGAGGGCGTGTGTGTTTGTGAGAACAGGGGGTGTAGGGGACCTTTTTCCATACTTTCCACTCAACTTTGTTGTGAAACTAGGACTACTCTAAAATAAAGATTATTTATTAAAAAGAAGTCTTATGTGATCAGTGCCAAACTTCTTCATTTTATTTTAAAGATCCTTGGACACATCTTCAGCTTTAAATTTTGATATTGTAATAGATTACATGGTCAATTAGACGAAGGTGTGGTAATACATTTATAATGTGACACTTGCAGGTTCTGGTGTGATTAATTGCTATGCATTAAACATTGGCCGAGAAACCACACTTAGTAATGATCATGAGATTATTACTATTTGAACAAAGTTCTAAACTGGAGGAAGACAAAGACCTGTAGGATGTTTTCTTAGGAAACTATTTCAAATTACAAATATTCATGCTGCAATGCCTTGTAAATGGTGAGTATTAGTGATAGGAATCTAGGAATTAAAAACAAAACTGTATTGAGCACTCCATGAGACTACATACGAATAATACTAGTTTGTCCTGTGATATCCCTGTTTTGTAGGGTATGTTTTGCCCCGTTGTGACATTGAGGAACTTGTGAGGCACCCAGACCTAAAATAAATTGCTTGAAGTCACACAGATAGGAGATGTTGGAGTCAGATGACCATGCTCTTGCCTCCAGAGTATGCCTTGTAGCTATTTTATGATCTTGTCTCCCACCTTCCTCTTGACTGTCACTGACTGGAAATGCAAGAGCAGTGAGTTTTAAAGAAAATATTTCATTCTGCTGTTTTCTAGGTCAGTAGCCATTTAAGAAGATTGATGAATAAAGAGGAACAAAGCAACACAAAAAATATCTCGGAAATATTTTCTGTGGCTTAAAGATTGTGGAGTACAGTTGATTGAATAACAAACTATTTTAACGGAGAATGCTAATGTGGGCGGAGAGAAAGGTTGATATTAAATCAGTAGAATATTGCTTTGGTCGCTAGAGTAAATGCAGTTGTAGTAGTTAGCGTAGTAGCAAGTTTATATTCTCTTTATATTTCCATATTGCAAGAACTACTTCTTATATTTTTAAAAAGCCTAATCACTGTGAGCAAATGAGTCACTTTTTATGTCTTTTATTCCCCGATTACCTTAATAAATCAGCATAGCCCAGACAGAATGTGGCTTTTCCACGTACTTATTTGCCTTACCAAATACAGATGATCTTTTTTTTTTTCCTAGTCTAGTGTCCTATTTAAACTTTTTTAGCAAGCTTGCATTTGTTTCCAATTGTTTTCTGACAGAATAGTGACAAAATCATCAGTTTGGTAAGTTAGGAGGAAAGAATAACAGATCTTCACATCTGGAGCCTCAGCCTAAATCAAAAAAAAAAAATTCTTCAGACATCACCTTTATTTAAGTATTTATCAGTTTGTAATGTCTTATAAATCACTCAATAATAAAATTATTTTCTTCTTTGATACATTTATGTCATTTTGATCTAACTTAATTTAATCTTTAGGAGAAATTTTTGAAGTTTTATATATATATATATATATATATATATATATATATATATGTATATGTATACATACACACACACACACACACACACACACAATTTCTTATTCCTACTCGCTTTCTATCTATAAGTGTGGAAAATTGTCTTGTAGAAAGACACCTTGAAACAGTGGCTTCTTATTATATACACATTGCATATTGCACAGTTGAAGTCACATATAAATATATAATCAGTTGGTTGCCATTCATAAGGTTTGACATAATTCTATGGAAATGCAACTGCATTGGTTTAAAAGTACTTCAGCATTTAAGTAGGTATAGTGTTTCCTCTCACTAACTAAATGGCACCATCAATTTCATCTAGAGCTTCGGGCAATTCATTAATACTTTAGTAGATGAATATATGACACTTAAAATATTTATCTAACTGACAACTGAAGACATAAACTGCATCTAACATGCTATTGGCTGAGATTTTTCATAAAATTTATAGATGTTGTAAATCACTTTTCATATATATCTCATAATGCTGTTTTCCAAATGTATATTTTATAAAGAAGAAATAAACAATGAAGACAAAATATATTTGTTTAATCCACTTCTCCTACTTGATCTTCTGCTGCTTTCCGTTTTTACCTTGTAATATTATTTATGAGACTCAATAATAGTGGACTTGACTAATGGTTACAGTGTAAAATGTATCTTCACTTTGCTTTCTTGCATGGGGATTTGAGAGTGCAGAGTGATGTAAATAATTAATATAACACAATGCCTAGAGCAGGGTATTTAAGAGTTGTACAAATGAATGATAAAATGATGACATTTTGCATTATTTGTTTATGAACATACAAGAAAACTTCTCTGTTGATGTAGAAATATATCTCAGAAAGGAACTATTTGTCCTCAGGGGTTAAATTTTTACTCTTCATTGGAAAGAAAGTAGATGAAGCTCAATGGAATTAGGTTTGACAACCTAATGAAGAGTTACATATATAGTACTATATTTTAGAATCTATACCAGAGTAACACAAACTTCATTAGAGACATATTAATAGAATCTTTTCTTCCATTTCCGAGGTTGTCAGTGACATTGAGCCTGGTATCCACTTAGATGTGCACTATAGAAATGAAGTAAAACATAATGCATTTAGTGAACATTGACAAATCTAGTAGAGAATGACCGGAAGAATGTCACTATGAAACATGCTAAGTTGGCTTTATTTCGTGGTGTCTTTAGGTTTCCTTGGAGTAAGTCAAGAGCATAACTCCAAAGGCAATGCCATGAACTTCTTTTATAAGAGGCCTACCTACACAATTTCACATGGATGCAATAACATTCTGGGGTATTAAATCCTGCATTTTTTTTTACATCCTTGTAATAATGAGCATATGCCTAGATAAATAAATATCCCCGATACTTTCAAAGTACCTGCCATAATTATCACTCCTTATCAGTCAGATGTCTGATAAAAATTGGCAGAGAATCTGTCCACAGTCACACTCTCTAGCAAGCCTAGATCATATCCATGTGGCTGGTAAGTAGCATATTATAGGTTTGAAAAGTTATGAGACCTAGAGTTGACCTATAATTTTGAAATTTAGAGGTTTAACCAAAGCTTGTCCCCTATTCATTCATTCACCCCCCTATTTACAATATGTTTTGTGGTAGAATTGCCAGATTACACAAATGCATATACAGAATGCCTACTTAAATTTGAATTTCAGATAAACAATGTGCAATTTCTCAGTACAAGTATCTCCCGTGTAATATTTGGGATGTACTTATACTTTCAAAAATCAGTTTTTATCTGAAAGTTTTATGGATGTCTAAATTTAATCAGGTAACCCTTTATTGAGACATCTAGGGGCAGATGAAGATGGACATCATTTCTGCCATGTGACCAGCCCTGTTTGAGGGATAAGGAACTTCCCACAAAAATCTGTATTTCTGGAAGGCAGTAAGCATGAATTTCATTTTAAAATTTAATTCATTCAGCATATATTTATTGAGTACCTACTGGATGTAAGGAATTCTGCAATATATGCAGAATATATTCACTACTTGGTAGTGAAAACATAAGATCATTGACTTTAGCGAGAGACAATTTAGCTAGAAGACATAATAAGCAAAATGGATCAGTAATTATAAATGGAGAAAGATGATATGAAGTAAATAAAACAGCAATATGAGAGAGAAGAGAGCCATCTTTAAATAAAGAGGCCAGAGAAGGGCTAGATGAGGGAATGACTTGAACTGACACCCCCAAAATAAGAGTGATCTGAATTAGTCATATGGAAATCTGAGATAAGAGCATGCTAGAGAGTGAGAATTCCTATATAACACTGTCCTATACCAAGGAAGGACTTCCTTGTAAGTCACAGTAAGAAATTGTTTTTTCTTTTGTTACTTTTTGAAGTAGAAAGCCATTGGATTCCTTAAAGGAGAAAAATAACAAACTTTGGATTCAATTTTCAGAAGACGAATTTAAGTAACATAGGGAGAATATATCGGAGAAGAGACAAATACAAACTGAGGGACAAGTTAAGATGCAAATTCAGTAGTCTGAGGGGTGCATGGGAAGACAGCAGACTCAGAAAACCAGAGTGGTACAGTAAAAATAACAAAAAGTGGAGAAATGTAAGGTTCACTTTGGAAGTGGTAAGTGCATGTGAGACTTGCTAAGAGCTTAGCTGTTGGACTAAGAGAAAACAGCGATAAAGGATGACTCAGCATTTTAGCTAAGAGTGGTACCAGTGCACTTAGAGAAGGAAGGTCATTGGAAGAAGAGGGTTATGAAATAAAATCAAGTTAATTTTTAGTACCGATAAATGGACATACTCTATGGTAGGTATTCTAATTATTTTTTTCTTTCTTTTTAAATATTTATTTATTTGTTTTGAGAGAGAGACAGAAAAATCTTATGAGTTGGGGAGTGGCAGAGAGAGAGTGTGAGAATCTCAAGCAGACTCCCCACAGAATGTGAAGCACTTTGGGACTCGAACTTAGGATCCTGAGATCATGACCTGAGACGAAAATCAAGAGTCAGACATTTAAGCAACTGAACCACCCAGACGCCTTCTGATTATTTTTTTGTTCAATTCCTACAATGAAATAGCCCAATGTTTTCATCTAATAGTCGAAACAACAAATTTAACTCCCCTCCCACCCCACCCCCTTATCTCCTAGCAGACTAACTCTCTGCAGGAAATTTGGTTAAAAACAGAAATATCTAAAAATTAACTTTCCCTAAATTTCAGAAGTACAAAGCATGTTTAAGCTTTACATGGTATTCTAAAAAAAGAGCATTGAGGTAGCTGTGAAATGATCCTGAAAAACCCCATTTTCTCAGTCAAGAGATAACACCTGTGAATTACTTGAGTTTGAAGATATAGGCTATTTGTATTACTTGTTACCTTTTCTCAGTCATTTGTATAGAGATGTTAGATTAAATCAATCATATTTTGTAAGTGTATTGATGACTTCAGTACCATTTCCAGTTTATTTGGCTAAAAGTTACCATCAGAATAATTCACAGAAAGTTCTATAACCATAAATATTGAGAAACAGGAGTGTCACTTAAAAAATCTATATATAATTGAGATATCCTTCTAATGGTGATGGATAATCATAATTGAATTTCATTATTAGCCATCTGTCTTTCACATCCACTTGCTGATTTGATTTTCTAATAAAATCATTATGAATATCAATCTGGTTTTTAGAAACATATTGAATTTAGAATATTTCTATGAAAATGTAATTGAGCATGATACATTTTGATAATGTAACATAGTGTCAAAAGATAAACTGAGTCAAATTTTTTAGGAGTGTATTTGAACAAAAATTGATTTGAATTGGGCAGCATCCAGTTTAGCAGAGGAGCTCCTAAGAGCTGTACACAATGAGAGACTTTTATAGGCAAAAAAAAAGCATGTTGCTTATTACAAAGTTACTTATTTTGGGAGGATAGGAGGGGTCTATCAGGCAGATTATTTAACTAGTGCTGATGACGTGATTGCTGATGGACTGTTTTAAGATTCCACTTCTGGGAGAGCTGAAACTAAAATAAACTATAATTAAATCTTAGTTTGGTGACATGGGACTCTGCATAAACTGCTCATTTGGGGTTTGTTATCTTAATTTTGACAATTTTCCTTTTTGATCAGTCTCTCAGTTTAAATGGGGACATGTGATTAAAACTGGAAGGTATTAGTGCTACTCCCATATACTGCGTCTGGAGTTCTCACAGCTCCTGCGGGATTTCTGTGTGGTGTTCACTGGTCATGATGTGGGGTTCACAGTCTTAACTCACTCATACTCTTTGCCCCTTTCCTGGTCTTCTCGTCATAGGGAGATCATTTGCTTGTCAGTTAGGGGGTTGTGAACAAGCATTTAACGATTTTGAGAGAATATGGTGTACCAGGGAGACTATTATGATTATCATAAGCAGGATAATTCCCAGTGTCTTGAGTGCGGTTGGGAGCCTTGATCCTCAAAACCCAAAAACAAGCACAATCAAGTAAGTCAAATGAAGACCCCATTCAAGAAGACACTTTCTTAAGCCAACTTGTTTATTCATTGAACTCATGTAACTGGGTTTCAACTTAATTAGATGTGTTAATTCAAGTGCAGCAAGGGTCTTGGCCAGAGCACAGATACCTCCTTACTCAGCTAAAAGATAATCAAGGGCTCTCCTATTATTGAGAACAGATATGGCCAGAGAGTTTAGGGAATTTTGTTGGGCCGTTTTTGCCTTCACAGCAGATTCTGCAGTATCTTCAAGAGTTAAGAAGAGATGCCTGATCAGAGTCTCATTTGTACTTATTCTTGCCAGGGGATTAAGAATCTGCCAAGGGAAGTGAATCATGACTGCCTCCAGATAATTCCTGGCTTGGGACTGGGAAGGTGGTAGCTGTGGAGGCCAGTAGAATTTAAGGATCTGTATACCACACAGGTGATTTTATTCTGGTTACCCTGGCCTTGTGTCCCTTTCTTTGTACAGAGTCTTGACTCAAGTCTCCCCAGGTTGGGGGTTGTTAGCTAGAGAACCCCAGGATTAGTGAGTTAGACACAACACAGAGGGGACAGAGTTTGTTCCAGAAGAACTGAGGCATTAGAAATAGAAATTTGTGACAGGAAAACTACAGGATCACCACCAAAGTGACAAATACAGCAGTGGTGTAGCAGCTGGATTACCCTCCTTCGCAGTGACCTGAGACATGTGAACAATGGCATTATCTTTCCAGGCCATAGAAAGGCAAAAATTGTCCAAAAGAATCATAAAGACTGTCATGATGTAAGAATCAGAAGGGTGTTCCGAGAGTGAAGGAAGAATAGAATAAAACATTCTTGATTCAACATCTTAGGAGGAAGCAGTCGACCTTGATGTCAAAAACTTCTCTTTGATTCTGAGGTCTCCAACATTTCCACAGGACCAGATGTACTGTGCCATATTTTGGGGGTCCCCAAACTGATGGTTTGTCATGCCAAGATCTCAGGATACAAAATGGGACAAACAAAAAGTCAATCGTTATCCCTGGGAGAGAAAGGATCAACTGCATAAAGAAAACTGAAGGCAAATCCATGAGTCCTAACTCAAATATCTAATTCTCACAAACGTTTTTTTGGGGGGGGAGTGGAGGGTTCTGATTTTTTGTTGTTGTTCTGCCTGCCATTCTGAATTTGGGAAGCAAGGGATAATGTGAAATATACTACCTTCCTCTCTTGATCAGGCACTGGTTAGATTTGGGAGAGCTGGCTTTGGCAACAATTCTCAATCTTTGCCAGCTTCTTCTGCTAGTCTTTCCAGAATCCCATCTGCAGGTTGTAAAGTTAGTGGGGTGTCCCAGTGGATTTCATCCTGGTCACAAGAAACTGTAGAGGAAGAAAAATAAGATTTCCTCTACCCTTTATGTTGAGTACTTGGCTGAGACCCCTTTTTTCCTAGGCACCTCATAAATGGATGAGGTTATCTGGGTTAGAATTTCTCAACTGCGGCCACTGTAATTGAAGGTTATCTTTGGCAAGGTTAACCTGCATGTTTAGTCTTTGAACAAAATTTTATTCCCCTCTAGCCTCACACTGTACCGAGTCCAGTTTCTAAGTCAGACCCAGTCTGATCCTGACGGATTTTTGGACCCAGGCTCGAAAAAGAAATGTTCTCAAATAAAATCTGAAAGCACATAATGCAAAAAGCACAGAGCTAGATCTCAGGGGGACTTACCCCGTAGCCTTAAGAGTCAGCAGGAAAAGCAGTGAGCAGGGTTCACAGGTACCTCAGCCTGGTTCCTCAGTGCTCCGATGAGCCTCCAGGGGTCTCTTTCAGTTCCCCCTTCTGACACCAGAACTATTAAAAAATAAACTGAGGCATATTAAAAAATGTTAAAAACTTATCTGAGCAAAAATTGATTCTAACCAGGTGCATCCAGTGTAGCAGATAGAAAGTGCTATAGGACATGAAAGACTTATAGGCAGAAGGGAATGGGAACAAGGAAGTTACACAAGGCAAAAAAAAGCAGGTTGGTTATTGCTAGGGAACTTTCCTTTAGGGGATGGCAGGGATCTATCAGGCAGATTACCTAACTAGCTCTTATTAGGTGGTGATTGACTGATTGAAGATTCTAGGTCTGAGAGAGCTGAAACTGGAATTAGTGATTGATTTGGTGATGTGGGGCTTAGCATAAATGACTCCCTTCTGAGCCTGTTGTCTTGTTTTTAACAATAGAAAATTAAAATGTGATCAAAATGTAAGTAAACTTTATTAGAGGAAGAAAATAACATAGTTGACATAGCTTTTATGTAAATTTATTTTAATTTGAAACAAAAAAATTAAACTTATTTTTCAGAATTTCACTTTTTATGCAAAAGATTTGAAATTTTATATATTAAATATATTTATGGCTTTTGTGATAGATTCTGTTCCAAATGAAAATATATCACATACTTTATTTTCCAGCTTTTGTACAAAATCATGAAATTGTTGTAAACCAAGGTTACAGTAGGTAGTCTATGTGGTATATTTTTCAACATTTAACTGCACTAGATAATTGTTGTACTAGTTATTTATTGTTCAGGATTATGAAGCTGTTTGTTGATGTAATGATAAGAAGGAAAAACAAGCAAAAAATCCAGAACAAATCTTAGAAATTAAAATCTTCCCAACATCATTCTCTATTACAACCAAAAACTGCACTTAAATAGGAATATCTAAGCCATATTACATATCAATGCCTATTTATCTTCACTATTTCTAGTTATTTTATTGGCACAACTATAATGTGTTCTCATAACACAGTGCCGACCACATTGACAGAAAGGAAGAGAGAGGGAGAGGGAGGGAGACATAAGGAGAGGGAGAGACAGATGGATATATTGTGGGAGCTGTTATGAAAATTATCTCCCAAACAGCTCTTTCTTTATTCCATTCCATTCCATTCCATTCCATTCCATTCCACTCCACTCCACTCCACTCCATTCCATTCCACTCCACTCCACTCCATTCCATTCCACTCCACTCCACTCCATCATTCCATTCCATTCCATTCCATTCCACTC
>NC_081558.1:196825648-196911417 GCF_022355385.1 Mustela nigripes
CATTCCATTCCATTCCATTCCATTCCATTCCATTCCACTCCACTCCATTCCATTCCACTCCACTCCACTCCATCATTCCATTCCATTCCATTCCATTCCACTCCACTCCACTCCATTCCATTCCACTCCACTCCACTACATCATTCCATTCCATTCCATTCCATTCCATTCCATTCCATTCCATCATTCCATTCCATTCCATTCCATTCCATTCCATTCCATTCCATTCCACTCCACTCCACTCCACTCCACTCCATTCCATTCCTTTTCTTTCCTTTCCCTTCCATTCCTTTCTTCCCCTTTCCTCCACCCCCTCCCCACCCTCCCCTGGGCTCTCCTCCCTCCCTTTCCTTTTCTTTCTTTCTTTCTTTCTTTCTCTCTTTCTTTCTTTCTTTCTTTCTTTCTTTCTTTCTTTCTTTCTTTCATCATCTTTAGCTTTATCAGAAACTTAAAGGAAGACCATGTGGTGCAGAGCCCATGTTTACCAGTTTTTGGTGTGAATGACTTATTTCCTACAAATAAGTTAATGTTAATCTTCGTCTGTTTTTCCTTTGTATTCCTGTAACTACTTTCTAATTATATTATATATATTTTTAAAGGTTTAATCTATTATATATCTCTGACTCAAAATTTGTGTTTATTCATAATGTTTCTGAATGACTATAGAATATCTAGAAACTTATGAGTATATTCTTCATGGGTTATCTTGGGCTGTTGTAGAAATATTTACTAATAAGGATTACCAAATACTTTTTTTTTTCCCCTTTTATTTTATTTTATTTTTTTTTTTTTATTATCTTCTTTTTTTTTTATTTTTTTATTTTTTTTTTATTTTTGATAAACATATATTTTTATCCCCAGGGGTACAGGTCTGTGAATCACCAGGTTTACACACTTCACAGCACTCACCAAAGCACATACCCTCCCCAATGTCCATAATCCCACCCCCTTCTCCCAAACCCCCTCCCCCCGGCAACCCTCAGTTTGTTTTGTGAGATTAAGAATCACTTATGGTTTGTCTCCCTCCCACCAAATACTTTTTAAATGCTTATTATTTCACATGAGGAACAGATAATAATAATAGTAAAAGTGAATTATGTAGATGTTTTTATTTCATATTCTATCAAAATTATTTATCATATATATATTTGAAGCCAATAAAATGAAAGGAAATCATATATTCAGTTTTTGTGAAAAACTTATTTTGTATAACATCTATTAATATAATATATTAACATATATCCCTCTCTCTCTCTCTCTCTGGCCCTTTCTTCCTCCTCCTCTCCCTCCTTCCCTTTATCCTTTCCCTCCTTCCAACAATGAATGGGACATTTTCGCCTCAATGAAATGAACTGACCTCCATCTTCCTTGTCATACTGACCATCACTGCTGTTATCCTGGGATAATATTACTGATAGGTAAGTTTATAATATAAAAAGAGGAGTATTTTGCTTTATAATGCCTGACATGTATTTTGGGAAAACATCTTATACATGTTTATAATTCTGCTTTGGGTAGGAATGGATAGGAATTAAGTACTACGAATTTTAACATCATTATTTTGAAGTTAATAACTTAAGTTGAAAATCAGTCTTTTATATCTGATTAAAGACAGTAAGGACAACAATAATAAGGGTATTAGAAAATGAATTACTTAATAAAGGGCATATTATTGCTGTTTTCTTCTTGTAATGGTAATTCACATAAAATTTTTCTCACCAAAGCACCCAATCTCAATGCATTATTGCATCTTCCTTTTCATTTCAGATAGAACCGTTATAATCCTGAATTTGGCTAGTGCCCCTGATTTTTCTTTTCTGAAAGACAGAAAACAAACAGTGAGGAGGTCAGGGGGTAGTGGGAGCGATGGAGAGAAGGAGGCAGCATGTGCTATTTCAGATGGTAAACATTAAGCACTGCTTTCTTTTCTTTTAAACTAAAGATTTATATTTATTCAGTTAATTTCTGATTTCTCTGTTATTCCCTCTACAATTTTCAATTCTTATATAAATTATTCAGCTCAGGAAAACTTTAATTTTCTGAATTTTTATCAGGAAGACAGATATTTTTCTAAGAAAGAACATTAACACAAAATAATATTGTATTTGGAGTCCATACTCCATCACGGGGGTTGAACCTATCACTGGGGTTTAAAGAGATGAATTAGACATCCTTTTAATCTCATACCTCAGATTTCCAAACAGACATTTTTAAAGCGAATTATGATTTATAATTTGTCTTCACCTGCTTTATTTTATGTAATCATTTGGTTTAAACTCTTAATCTGGTTTTATATAATTCTTTAACACTGGTATAAATTATTGAAAATAATAGTATTATAATTTTGTTGTTTCAAATAATAAATTTTTAATATTTAAAAATAAAATTTAAGGATTACCTGTTTCCTTACATATGAAATGGCCTTCTTATTCTTAGGGCTCACACTTGAAAAGCATACATTCTGCCTGCAGACCAGTGTCAGATATTGGCGTAGAGAAGGGCAAAAATTTGTCGCAAATGTCAGGTATACCTTACAAGTATTTATCAGTTGACTTAGAATTAATTGGTGAAGGCAGATTCAGAGATGAAGGACCATAATACCTGAACATTGCTCAGTCTTGATGATCTCACTCATATCCTGATAAGTATTTTTCAGAACTGCCTCTGAGTTCTTAGAATGCTTTCATAAAATTAAGGTTTGAAGTGTTTTTTCCTTCTAAAAAACTTTAGAGCTTTTGTGTCTTAAAAATTATTATGAAAGTACACTATTTGCTGATAACATTATTAAATTAATGTTTTCTGAGAGTTGGCTTCATGTATTTCTCCGACTGAATATTTGAAAACAGTACAAAATCATATGTACCAAAATCAATCAAAGACTGATTTCCTCTATTTCTCCCTTCATAGACAGTTTTGTCTTAAGAAGTTATTTATTTATTTTTTACTGTGAATATACTAATGAGAAATCCTAGTCAATTCTAAGATGACATTCTCCCAAAATGTTATGGGTGTTAACTATAATTAATTCCAAGAGCAGTTGTCTTCTTTTATGTGTGGCATTTGTCAAAAAGCCATCCTCATACTTTTGGCTTATTATGGTGTATCTGGGAAATTTTATTCAAATTAGAAAGTATATTTACTTCATGATAGAAATAAATATCTCTGGTTATTACATATGTTATTTCCATGAGAAATATGTAATTGTTTTATTTTTTAAATTATTTTTCAAGTTTCAAATTTTTATTTAAATGCTAGTTAGTTAACATCTAGTGTAATATTGATTTCAGGAGTAGAATTTAGTGATTCTTCACTTATAAACAACACCCAGTGCTCATCACAAGTGCCCTCATTAATCCCCATCACCCATTTAACTCACCCCCCAGCTACCTCCCCTCCAGCAACCATCAGTTTGTTCTCTATCCTTAAGAGTCTCTAATGGTTTGGTCTTTTATTGAAAATTTTATTCTCCTATGTTCATTTGTTTCATATCTTCAATTCCACATGTGAGTGAAGCCATATGGTATTTTCTTTCTCTGACTTATTTCACTTAGCATAATACCTTCTAGCTCCATTCATGTTGTTGCAAATGGCAAGATTTCATTCTTTTTGATGGCTGAGTAATATTCCTCTGTATGTATATGTGTGTATATACACACACACACGTATATTATATATATATATATATAAAACACTCACACACACACACACACACACACCACCTCTTCTTTATCCATTCTTCAGTTTTTGAAGATTTGGGCTCTTTCCATAATTTGGCTATTGTTGATAGTGATGCTATAAACATTGGGGTGCTTGTGCCCCTTCAAATCAACAGTTTCATATTTTGGATAAGTACCTGGCAGTGAAATTTCAGGGTGGTAGGGTAGTTCTATTTTTAACTTTTTGGGGAACCTCCATACTGTTTTACAGGGTCGCTGTACCAGTTTGCATTCCTACCAATAGTACCGCAGGGTTCCCCCTTCTCACATCGTCACCACATCTTTTGTTTCTTGTGTTGTTGATGTTAGCCATTCTGACAGGTGTGAGGTGTTACCACATCATCACTCATCATCAGGGAAATACAAGTCAACACTAGGACATTATGGGCTAAAGCTACTGTAAGCTTCAGTGTCAGAGCTGTTCCTGGAGGCACCACTCCTGTGTTATTTCAGTTATCTACTGCTGTGTAACCAACACAGACCCAAACTTCATTTAAAAAAAAAAAAAGTGATTGATTGTTCCTCATAGTGTTGTTGGTTCACTGGGAATTCTCCGTTGTCAAATGGGGCACCTGCAAGATTCAAAATGACCTCACGGAAATGCCCGACTGTTGTGCCACTGCTGTGTCCCTGCTCTGGATCCCTGGATCCAGCTGGAGTTTAAAGGCAGGGACTTCATTAGTCCTCTACATTGACTTCTCAGCACTGCCTGGGCTTCCTCAAAGAATAATGGCTAAGTCCCAAGGAGGAATATTGGCAAAAGCTGTGCAACTCTGAAAATCCAGACCCCAAAGTAACACAGTATCACTCCTGCCACATGCAATTTTTTTTCAAAAGAGTTTGTGGATTGAGACATAGGAAGGGAAGTAAAATAGGTTTTCTTCCCCTGGACTATGAGTAAATACAATTTATTTACTCAACAAATGGTAATTAATTGCTTGCTGTATTAAATATCTTGTAGACTTTGAGTGGTTAAAGATTATTTCACTTATTTACTCTTTGCCTTGTTTCACAAAAGGTTAACGTATTTATGGTAGCTTGTGATAAAACACTCTAAAACAATATCACAAACAGAGCAATACCATATAGTAAGCCATCATGCTAGGAAGTAGGAAAAAGGTCATATAGAGAAATATGTGCTTTGCATTGATGTCATAGGCCTCAAACTATAGCAAAGCCGTGGGCAGTTCAGGAACATTCTCTTATTAAAAAGCTATCAATATGATCTTTCTTAGAAGTGTGTGGTGGGTGGATGCTCATGTGTGTTTTAAAAAGAACGTTGTGGTATTCTGCAATCATGTTAACTGTGAAAGTAGCATTTTTCTTTTTCATGTCCTCCTCTGTTCATGGGTACTTCAGCTTCAGTTTTGTTGAAAACAAACTATAATCTCAAACCTAGTTCACTGATACAACTATACATTTTCACATTAGAAAAAAAGAAGATTGATTGAATTACATTTTATAAAGATACAAACTCAGTTTGGTATGCCTTTTCTATGTGTTATTCCCTGGTGTTGAATTTCAATGCAATAAGGGAATGTGCTGATAGAAGGAAAATTACTTTTGATTTAAGTTCTAAAATCATTTTGTCCTTTATAGAACACAACTATATAGTTTTTCTGTAAATATGTAGTAGTTGAATGTGTCTCTTCACAAAATTATGGCTTTGTAGCACATAATCTTAGCATTTTATGCAAGTAAAAACCTATTCTGTTCTCATCTTACAAGGTTTATTTAATAGAAGTGGAATAAACAACTTTGATGTGGAAATATATAATTTACAATAACTAATGCTGTTTTCATATTTACCTAAGCCTTTTTTTCCCTGTGTTGCAATGAATAAAAATAAAATAGTTATTTCACAGTGTACATTTTATAAGAATGCTGATGACTGTGATGGCCACAGACCCTTTGTGTATGACTGCTCCCCAGTCATACCCATTCTTGTATTAGGGCCTTTGCACTTTCTGAAACTTCTACTGGAATGTTTTTTTTCCAGATACTTTTATAATTTGGCCTTTTCATGCTTTCCTCAGATCTTTACTGAAATGTTTCCTTCTCTGTGACAATCTCCCAGCCTTCCAGTATTTCTTATCCCCCTTTCTGTTTTTTTACACAATGCTTGTCACAATATTGTATTAATTATCAGTCTGTTCTCTCCCTTTTCCATTAGACGTAATCTTTGTGACTACTAAGAATATTTTTTCATTTTAACATTGCTCATAAGTATATCCCTATCACCTATAAGAGCTACTGATACATAGTAGCACTTAGTAATATTCTTGAATGAATGAATGGTCATTATTGAAGCAATGATAACTCAGCAATAGTAATAATGAGATATTTAACATACATATTTAACTGAACTTCACATATACGGTCTTATGTTGATTCTTTTAGAGAATTATTTAGTAACCTTATGACAAGTGAAATTCCCAACAGCAATAGAAATACGTATTAACCTGCACTTGGACACATCTCAGTAAATGTAAGAAACATACATAATGTGAAGTCTCTGGACAATATAAAAATGTTTTAACAGTTGGTTAAGATTTAGTGTGATAGCTATTTTCATAGTAATTTCAGAATACATATTTTTTAGCCATTCAGTCACTCTATGTATTTTGAACAGAGAATTTATTCTTTTTACTTTAAAGTAATTATTTACAAGTATGTACTTAATTGCTATTTTGTTACTTGTTTTGCAGTTGTTTTTGTAGTTCTTCTCTGTTTCTTTCTTCTCTCTCTTTTTTTTTTTCTTTTGGTTTTTGATGTCTTTCTTTAGTGTTATACTTGGATTCCTTTTTCTTATTTTTTTTGTGAATCTATTATAGGGTTTTGATTTATGGTTACCATTAAGTTCCTACATAAATGTATTATGCATATAGCAGTATGAAGTTGATGGTCGCTGAAGTGTGAACCCATACTTTCCGAATACATATTTTCATAGGATAAAAATCCCTATAGTTTTCTCTGGTCTTGGGTTGTAGAGACAGTAGCTTCAATTTTGATACTCATCTCCATTACACCAGCTGTTAATGTGTTTCATGATTCTAAGTAACATCTATAAATTTCTCCATGTGTCTGTTTCAAAATGTTCATTAGTGCTTTGCTCTAGTTGAATTGGCTTTGATAAAATTTATATTAGCAATCTTCACCAATCCAGTTTTGTTTTAGCTGTTCAGTTTGGAATATTACTTCACACACAATTGCTATCATAGTCCTAATGCACTGGAAAGCCAATATTGTTGTGATTTTGATGGAGATTGGCATTCGACGGTTCGACAGGCTGGGCAGTATTATTTCTATTATGATGCATGTACGCCTTGTCTAAATCATTTTGGTCACTTGCTCAAAATGTACTATGGAACATTTGAAATAATCTAATAATGATTTCTCTAATGTGAAAAAAATAGTCCAGAAAAAGTGAGATAATTTTTGTAATAATCTTTAAAATTAAATTGTGAAAATGTATTTATGATATTTATATTAAATAGTGCAATACAGATAACAATTCACTCAACCAGCATCAACTGTGCATATTTCTGTGATGCACTACGTGCTAAAAATAAGGATATAATAACAGCAGTTCTTTAGAAGTTACTGTATCTTCCACACTGTGGTCTTATTTTATATAAATTACATTATGCATCCTGTACTCCCACTGTATGAGGCAGGCATTAATTTATTATGCAGGGACACCCAGGTTAAATCATTTGCTTGGGTCATACAACTGATAAATTATGAAGCTAGGATTCAGATGCCTGTGGTTTGACGGTAGAAGCCAGTCTCTTAATCCCAATGCTATGTTGCCTCCCACATAACTGTGAATAACCAAGCCACAGCAGTTATTGTCAATGAGAAAGAGAAACAAATCTATCTTTAGTGTGCAATGAATTTTATGAGAAGGGTACATGGGGGATGTCCCGAGAACGTGTTGGAGAAGCCAGCTGAAGGAGCTTTGGGTGGCAAGGACATAAGTTGAGGAAACTTGATGAGAAGGCAGACCTAGTTTGTCTTTTCATTGTTACATTTCCCAGCCTGGCCATGACAGCACTTTGTGGAAGGATGGCCTAAGCAGATGTGACATCTAAACAAAATCTTAAAAACCTAACGTATGAAATATGGAGGATTCTCTTTTGAATTTTTCATATGCATCTGAGCTGAGATGAGCTGAAAGTACTTGTTTTAGCTCATGTCAGATTCTTAATCTGTTGTATCTAAAAGAATACCAGAATCTTTACTGACCAGGAAGACTTAGGTGGTCAAAGTTCAGTTTACTATACTGAGATCAAATTGGAAAAATAACAAAAATGTAAATAAAAACCAAAGTAAATCCTAATAACTCCAAAATATGACATTTTCATTTTAATGATACAGCAATTTAATAGAGGTATAGAATTGGATGCTAATTACAAAATTTTGAAGTTTCTAACCATAGTAGGAATTTACCAGAATATTTATTAACTAAGATATTAGAATAGGAGAAAGGAGAAAATATTCACTAATACATAGATACCCATAAAAATATTACAAGAAGAATGTGCTTCAGCATTTTTTTTTTCAGTGCTCTGGAGGGGTTTTACTATTATTGTACAACATTTGTGTATTTTGTTTAAAATGTTTTTAAAAGAGGTAATTTAGTTTATTGAGGTCATACTGTTGACAAATCATACAGTTAAGATTAGGAATCTGGAGAAGAGAATAAAATTAGGGAGTCAATTTCTGTGAGATACGGGAAATGCTAATGACTTGCTATGTCAGGGGAGTGCTTTAAAGATGGTATTTGCAAAGAAAAAAAAAAGAGAAAGAAAAGAAAAGAAAGTATCTCAGCTTGACAGAGTACTCGAACATTCTTTGCTTTAACTGTAGAGTATATTTTGGTATTTGAAAAGTGGATGGCATCTTGTCATGGTTCTCAAAACAGGCTGCACCTTACAATCACCATGGGAATGCTTAGAAATATTGATGCCTGGGCTTCCCCTCTAGATTAAGATTTAATTGGGCCTGGATGAAGACCTGGTCATGAATATATTTTTTTAAAGCTCCCAGGTGATTCTAAGACACAACTGTTGTTGAAAACCAGTAATTCAGGGCTTCATAGCAAATTAAAGTAGGGAGGATTATTTGTTGGGAAGAGTTAATATTCAGAGAACAGTGTCTTTATGTGATAGCTCTATTTGTTGCCTGTTTTTCAACCTAGTAAATACCAAGAGTGTTAACAATTAAAGAAATTGTTCTTCATTTCCAAGGAACTTCTAATGAAATGAATCAATATTGAAGTGCCCAGGCTGTTTCTAGGAAGAGCAAATGAAATGTGTTCTTTGGGAAACTGTTCAGCAAGTACTGTCATTTTAGCACTTCTCTAGCCCTGTTTTTACAAAAGGCTGTTCAGGTTTCAAGTGGAGGGATAACTGTACACAGAGTACGCTTAGAAACGCAATTGTCAGAGACGAGAGAGGAGTCAGCACTAATTTGGTCTATGTGGACAAATGACATTATATTCTCTGTACTACGAGAATAATATGCAAAATATTATGTAAAATATATATGCAAAGTAGTGATGCATTTTTCAGAAATTTGAAAGCAAGTTAAATTTGTAAATTTGTAGCAAGTTAAAATGGTGGCTTAATCTTTCACAGTTATTAAGTCTGACACTTAATACCCTCATATACATTCAGATATTTACATTAGTGTTTCCGTTTCTAAATGTATACATGTAAGTTTTTAAGAATGCCTGCCAGAAAATCGCATTCATCCGTTGACTCTAGATATGGTTTTGTTCCATGCTTGTTACTTTTGACACTAGATGGGGGTTGGCTAAGACTCATGCTGGAGGGTAATGACACTCATATAACACGTGGCCCTGAGCATTTATTATTCAGATACTCAGCACATTTATCCTTGACTAACCTGCTCATCATATTTCATTTCACGTTTATCCTTTTTGACTCTTAAAATTGCTATTTTCTTCTAAAATTGTTTCTACCTTACTTATAGAAAATTACCTTTGCCATTATATCCACTAAACCTCCATGGGACTATAACTATTAAAGTTAATTATTTGATTTTATCTTTAAAAGTTTGCCTTATAGCCACTTTGGAAAGTTGTTTGACAATATCTTCCATAACTGCACTTGTATTGTACTATCTATCACTCAGCTTGTCTGGTCTTACATATATTGGCAAAAGAACTGAAAAAGCTAAGTTCATAGTAGCACTATTTCAGTTAACCCCAAATGGGAAAACTATGCCAATCGGTAATAAAATGGAAAAAATACATTATTAATATTACAGTAATTATTAATAATTACTGTAATAATAATTATTATTCAGCAATAACAAATAGAAACCTAGAGTTACATGCAAAATCTGAGTCAGTTTTCCATACATTATATTGATGAAAAGGAATGAGAAATATATAAGCACATAATATACAATTATATTAACTTACAATTTTAAAAAACCTATTGTATTATTTTAGAAAACAGGATAAATGGTCTGGGGCAGGTGATGACTACAAAACAACACAGACAGCAAAGATTCTGTTGTCTTTCTTGATGTAGACTGTAGTTATTCTTAGTTGTGAAAATTCATAAGCATATAACTTCACAATGTGTGTATTTTTCGCCATGTCTGTTATACTTTTAAAAATGTTAAAAGAAACATCCAAAATTTTGCCAGAACCTGAGCTGGAACCCTAAAAATATCAAAATAAGGATAGCTGGGTTTTTGTTTCTTTTCTCAGCATTTTCTGAGAAATAACTTAGAATACAGACAAAAGTATGCAATTTGTAATTACTGCAAAGAGCAAAACGTGCTTCTGTTAGCAAAGCTATATGGACAATATTTGGAAGCCAGACATGCTCACCTGTATACTACCAGTGCTGCAAACACGGGCAACATTTGAAAATTATTTTCTTATTATTAACCCCTGTCATTCTGGAACAGACTAGGTTGAGTAACTATGAATGATGGAGTGGGAGGGGTATAGTTTATTATTGATTGCACTAAAAATGAGGAAGCATCGTTATTAGTCATGGTTAACCATCAGTGATGATGTAGTGTGTGTTTGTGAGTTTGTGTGTGTTAAAACCAATTAAATTTTTGTAAAAGTCTGGAAATGCTGTACTCTGAGGACAGTTACATAAAACAGTAAATACTGTACTCCACAAGTTTACAAATGTACAATTTTCCATGTGTTTATCATTTTTTCTTCTCTTATTATTCTCAAATGTATTGTTTTTAGGAAAACTCTTTAAAGAGTAGGGAAAATAACTTATTAATTCCATTATAAAGAAAAGCAAATTAGGAGCCAGATGGGTTAAATGACTTTCCAAAGGTCACAAGGGTAATAGTTGTTTGAGTAAGTACCAGAATCTGTGTCTCCTAATATTTTTTGTCTATTTTTCTAATTAACTTGAAATATTTGCCTAGATTGGCCAGGAGTTTATAGAACATGATCTCTGTTAAAACACATTTCAGATTATATTTGAAACTGGTTCAGTTCAACAAAATAAACGAAAAAAATCAAGATTTTTTGAGTTCTATGACATCCAATTATATTTACAATTTCAGAAATTAATTACAACTTCATAAGTTAAAAAATACATAAGACTACAGTATCTCATACCACTAATGTGTTTATTTCAATGACAATAACTCATTTTATCCTGTTTCCCATCAATACAAAAGAGCAATAAATGTGAACTTTAAGAAATTATATTGTAAGAATTTTGAATTTACCTTCCCCTCCAGTATAAAAATTTATAATGTAAAAAGAATTATTACTTGGACACAAATCTTGATTATACACAAACATCCATCCTCAGTAATATGTAGGCTGTGGGTTATGAAGGACTTTGAAAGGAGAAATCATAATTTTCTCTTTTTTTTTCTTTTTTCATGATGTCATGATAAAGTCAAGGACTAACTAAATTTTTTGATCCAAATATAACTATCATATGATATAAACCAAGCAAATAGAAGGTCATGACACAAGTGGCTCTAGTTATTAAAACTTTATCCCTTCCTTGGGATTATGCCATATGACTTCGTATAATTGTTGTGTCTTGGGTATTCATTAAACCTGTCTCCCTGGTGAATGAGCACATTAGTGAAATAACACATCAAATTGTCATGAGAGCTGAAATCAAAAGGGTAGATTATGTCACCATGGTCAGATAGATAATATCTCTGAAATTCTGTACTTCAAACTTTATAAAAATATATTTCTAGACAGCTTTATTACTTAAAATAAATGCGTGTGCTAACACATAATATTAATGGTGTTATTAAGAATAAATACTTGAGCAAATATGGAGGATATTCATTTACTTCTCAAATTCTGTGTGCTTTACAGGGTTCAAATGAAGCACAAATAAAGGACTGGAAATTGAGTACCAAAGTTATATTGAAAAAAAGGAAAATATGAAGAGAATAACTCTTCAGATATTGGTCTAATATAGCTGTTAATAGATTTAAATACTTGTGAGTTTTAGTAAATATTCAGTAGTGTATGGAAATCAGAACAAAGTTTGGAGATAATTATTTTTCATGTTCAATGATGGAATAAAGGTATAATTACTACCCATTAAGGTCCTTTAACAACTGCATTTTGAAATAAAAATGAGTTATTTCATATGGAAGATTGAAATATTTCTATAATTGGCTGTGCTTTAAAAAACCAGAAATCTCATTTCATGGTGTTTATCTTTAAAGGATAAAAAGAATTATATATTTAAAGGAAGCTCTTATTAAAATAAAGCTGGATATAATTCTGACTAGAGATGCCCCATTAACAATCAGCAAGACGCTGATTTAAAGTAAGTGTTTGATAAATAATTTCATAAGGGCCCTTGGATTTTCCAGCCACGAAGCAGTACCGACATTTATGCTCTTTGCTGATGGCAAAAGTAAACAAAGCCATGATTTGCGAGAAATGACAGGGATGATTGCCTCTTGTGGGTCCCTTGGATCACAAAGAGACACCTGAAGAGATGAAAGGTTCTGTCCAATGGTGAATAGCTTAGTCCATTTAAAAAATAAGAGCATATGAGAGCTGGATACATTCACTATGACTTGAGCAGTAGTTGAAAAACAAAAGAAATGTAAACCTTCAAAGTACAGAACCTTTTTGTCAAGTGCATATTTATGTAGGGTCCCCTGATACACAAAGTATAAAAAGGAGGGCTGATTAAAATGGGGCAGGTGTCTTGGAAACCAGCCCAGAAACTTATGAGAAACCTCCAGGGATCCCAAGCCTTCAGTAAAACACATGTGCATTTTAGATTATACAATGCTAGACCCAGTAAAACTTCAGTGTTTATCTAATCCCACTCCTTTTATTGTACAAATGAGATATTAAAGTTCTTCTGGTTTGGGGGTTTGCCTTTTAATCCCAAGGAAGTAGTCAGAAACTTTTTGTCTTCTGAAACCAAATCAGGGGTATTAAAACTACTTGGTTCTTAAAAATTTGCTCTGTTGGTCCTATTTTAATAGCAAATCATTTTTGAAGACAACTTTTAAATATATAATAAAAAATAAGAATTAAAATGAGTCATCTCTTACACAGTGGCTTTGAAGTTAATAATGAAAATTTTTTTAAAAAACTACTTCTAGGTAAGATTTAAATATTTTGGAACTAGGGGTGTCAAGGATTACTAATTGGATGTTACAGTTTCCAGACTTGACTGAAGTCACAAGATTTAAATGGTATCATAAACCAAATTAAGCAAGATTCACTTTTTCAAAACAGTTATTTTAAACCTGGCTACTTTGGGATTATTCTTGAATC
The DNA here is from genome assembly GCF_022355385.1 of Mustela nigripes. Classification (NCBI taxonomy): domain Eukaryota; kingdom Metazoa; phylum Chordata; class Mammalia; order Carnivora; family Mustelidae; genus Mustela; species Mustela nigripes. The sequence goes on from NC_081558.1 coordinate 196,839,161, forward strand.
CCCAACCACTAAAGGTATGAAAGTGATAAACTGTTTGATGCTGTGGTAGAAAGGTATTTTTGAAGTATTTTTCTTTGGAGAAACTGCTAGGAATTTACTCTTCTCTGTGCCAAAGGCAAAAGCGTAGGTTGGTTCTCCTGTCTTCTCTGATCAGCCTTTTATGGGACCACTTAGAGATATGACCCTGGCAGTCAGGGAGACACTAATATTGATGTTCACCTAGTCTCTGAATTTTCTGTAGGAGAGGTGGGCAAGCGGGTCGTACTGGTGTTGGGATAAAGGAAGTAGTTGCTAAATTGCAGTCATTATGAACTTCTAGAGTTATCCAACAGAAAATGCATATATGTTAATAATGACCAGATTTGGGCCATGCAGAAGAGATACACTGGAAAAGAGAAGGAATGGTTTAGGCTATATGCAACTGAGCCCTGAAAAATGACAAAACGGAAGCTGGGAAGAAACCATTGGGTTCCTCGGTGTCAAAAAGTGAGCAAGCAGCTGCTGGAAATGTTACCTTAAGTAAAGACAGGTCTCCAGATACCAGCAAAAGTGTCCTGTGAATAAATGAATTAGTTTTAACTGTTTCCTAGTTTCAGAAAGTACAAGACCATCTCCAGACAATGAGAAGATGGTTTACGTCTCTTATCTACCCACCCATCCACTGCTTTCTGGAACTAGGAAATAGTTAAAACGAATGTATTTATCAACAGCACACTTTTGCTGGTATTTGCAGACCTGCCCTCCCTTGAGGTAACTTTTCCAGCTACAGCTTGCCTGTATCAAATGAGACGATGGTTTACCTCTCTTATCTACCCACCCACAACACTCTACTCCAACCCACAAGGTTTTATCCAGGGCCAAGGGAAGAAATTTCCCTACCAAACAAATTTGAAATGAGACAACAGGAGAAAAATAAATTTGATTTTTTTTAATTTTGTTTGAATCTTGTTTTTTGGTAGTGTAGTTATTGATGTAAGAATTTATCATTGATAGTAATAATACATTTGGTCCACGCTCCTAGTTAAGATTACAAAGCTGCTGGATTCTCTTTCACTGAGTGAATGCAATGTGTACGTATGCACGTATGTACGTGTGTGTCTGTGTGTGTGTGTTTGTGTGTTTTAAGAGCCTAGCACAGGAGGTTAAGAGATTAAGAGAACAGATTCTAGATCAAGACTAGCTGAGATTACATTCTAGCTGTACCACTTACTAACAGTGTGACCTCCAGTGATTTATTTAATTTCTTGGTGCCTTAATTTGCTTATCCATAAAATGTGTGAAAGAAGACTACCCCCCCCCCCATAGGGCTCTTTCAAAGAATGAGTAAGATGAATGACTCTCAGCACATGTGAAGTACCATAAAATTATTTATTATTGCGAACACTGTTATAAATAAGAGTGCTGGTTAGCTGGATATCTTGTTACTGACAGTGTTAGGTCAAAGGTCAGACGTATTTACATATTTATTAAAAGCTGTCAAACTATGCTCTGGAAAGCCATTTACAAATGATCTCCCTTTAGATGTAAAAGCAAAAGCTACATATAAATGGAGGCCTTGTGAAGGGAAACATCAGCAGGTTCCTTTCCCGATGACTAATAGTTTATGGAGAGCCAGCCGCTTTGAAAGTTATTTGGGAGAAATACACAGAACAGGTGGGCTGTACGACCTCTTTGCCCTGTGAAAATTAGTATTTGAAATGACCCGATTCTCAACCTGAGAATTTTCAAAGTGACAAATTATGCTCATTTGGCTTGTAATGATGTCCTGATTATAGGCTAGAAGACCAATGATGGATTTCCTTGACTTCTTTTCTTAATGTTCTCAAATCCTGTTGTGACCTTTTCATATCCAAGCATGTAGCAATATTTTCAGAAACAGCTAAAGGTTTCATAATTATATATTTAAATATGTACTGTATGTCATAGGATAAACTTACATGTTTTATTTTAAATCAATCTTTCTATATGTGCTTTAATCCTTATTTATTTATTTTTATTTAAACAAACGTGTGATGAAAGCAGCTTTAGGAATTAGTGAATATCTCTTGTCTTTGGTAAGAGATACTTTAGGTATACCTGTATAAAAATAATTTTTTAAGATTTTTCTTAAAAAGACTCATGTATTTATTTTAGTTTAGTTTAGTTTTTATTTATTTATTTTCAGCGTAACAGTATTCATTGTTTTTGCACCACACCCAGTGCTCCATGCAATCCGTGCCCTCTCTAATACCCACCGCCTGGTTCCCCCAACCTCCCACCCCCACCCCCCGCCCCTTCAAAACCCTCAGATTGTTTTTCAGAGTCCATAGTCTCTCATGGTTCACCTCCCCTTCCAATTTCCCTCAACTCCCTTCCCCTCTCCATCTCGCCATGTCCTCCATGCTATTTGTTATGCTCCACAAATAAGTGAAATCATATGATAATTGACTCTCTCTGCTTGACTTATTTCACTCAGCATAATCTCTTCCAGTCCCGTCCATGTTGTTACAAAAGTTTTAGAGACAAACAGAGATCATGAGCGGGAGTGGCAAGAGGAAAGGGAGAGAGAATCTCAGGTCAACTCCATGCTGAGCACAGAACCCATCGCACGGTTCGATCCCACCACCCTGAGATCACAGCCGGAGCCAAAACCAAGAGTTGGACACTTAACCAACTATGCCACCCAGGCACCTCTGTTTTAAGATTATTTTAATATTATTTTCATTAGTACATTCTTAGTATTTATTGAGTTTCTGTTTGCAGCAGGCGTAAAGCTAGGTAAAGGAGATAAAAATGTGAACAAAAAGCAGACCAGGTCAGTATCCTCACGATGCTGACAACTTAGGGACGAAATGGACTGTTAACAGTCTTACATTTGTGACTTGCTGGCATTTTGAGGGATGAATCAGATCACCTGGGGAAACCTGAGAAGAGGCTTGGTTTTAAAAGCTAAAAAAAAGGGTGCCTGGGTGGTTCAGTCAGTAAGTGTCTGCCTTTGGCTCAGGTCATTATCCCAGGGTTCTGGGATCAAGCTCCGAATGGAGTTCCCTGCTCAGCAGGGAGCCTGCTTCTCCTCCTTCTTCTGCCTGCCGCTTCCCCTACTTGTGCTCTCTCTCACTGTCAAATAAATAAATAAGGTCTTTAAAAATAAATAAATAAGTAAAAATAAAAGGCGAAGAGAGAAGAAGCCAATGAGTGAGAAAGAGAAACAAGAGAGGTGAGATGGAAATTCTGAGTGCTCTGAAATGGAGAAGAGATTGTTTCCAAAGGGAGATGGTGGTCAAGTCCGCAACGGCCACCGATAACTTCTGTGTGATGTAGAAACATAGAGGTTATTGGAAACCTCTTCAGAGCCTGTTCATGGCCAGAGTAGCCGCTGAAAGTAAACTGCAGAGGATTGAAGAGTGAATCAGAAAAGGGAAACGGAGACAGTGCAGCACCCGTTTCTTACACAAAGCTGAGCCGAACAGAATGCAGAGAATCGGGTGGTTTGCTGGAGGGAGATGTGGGCTCAAGGTGAATCTTAAAGACAGTGGGTATCAGAGCGCGACAGAATGAGCCCTGCAGGGCTGAAATGATGACGTAGGTAAGAAACCCAAGAATGAACGAACGCTGTCTAGCATGGGAGGAAGGCGTAGCGAAACTGCAGGTTGAGGTCAGCAATACCAATCTGTTGCGAATGGGAAGAGACTTGAGAGGGAGGAAATTTCATGGGCCTGAGCCCCCAGCCTCAAGGTTTTACGTGTATCCCTCAGTGTGGTGGGGCTGGTGGGATCCAGGGACAGAACAAAGTATGCAGCTTAAGGGGAATAAAGGAATTCTTTATAGTCTTACAAATAACGGGCCGTTTCTGTTTCTTCTTCAGAGTAGTTGGTTTGTGTGACATAGTTAGCTTTGAATTCAACAGATCCTGGCCTTAAACTTGAGCTCCTTTTCTTGTTTATGCCAGTTACCTGAAATCATAATTCTGTGCCCACCTGTCTCTCTCATCCCAGTCCATCCGGACAGATACGTCTCTATCACTCATGTCCAGGCCAGTCTGGGTACATAGTGAACTCTCAAATTTCAGCTGCATGAATGAATGGATTTTACGTGTGTAATACTTATAGTTTATGTGGTTATTTCCTTCCTTATTATTTCCTAAAATGTCCTGTAAAATCTGACCTGTTTGAGCCATGCTAAGAGGAAGAAAAGATAAAGCTTTTTAACCTATCACTGGCAGAAAAGTTAAGGAAAATACAGCCTGTCCTGGGAATAATCAAGGCCATGACAGTAAAAATACGCTTGAAGAACTTCAAAGAACAGCTGAAAATAAGTGAAGAGGATATATAAACTTGGTTTCATTTTCATTACAGTTAATATCTCAGATTTTATTCAGAAGTTCTCAATAATAGTTATTATTTCAAATGTAGAGGTAAATATAGTTGTTACAATTAAATATTGGTATTGAACTTAAGACATCTTTATTCATCTTAGTAATGATCTTGTAGTAAATTATGTTAATCGTGATATGTGTTTCTCTTTCATATGAGACCATAATTTTTCAAAAATAATTTAAAAAGAAAGAATAAAATATGATAAACAACTCACGTGTAATTTTATCATTTGAAATAAGTTCCCAGTGTATAATTTTTACCTTTAATAAGACAAAGTCTGACTTCAGTGAACCGTTCTAATTTCTCTTTTATTAAAACTGTAATTATAATTAGTGTATAGGTTTTCTTTAATTTATCATATGGTTGATCATTTCTTTAATTTATCAGAAAGGCATTCCAGGTTGGAACGAATTTGAATTATGGCTATGTATATACACACCCATACACACATAGGCACTTAACAGTCATATGAGATATACACATGTAGTGCTATTTATAATCAGAAATACTGAGTTCTTACAATATGCTAGGACTTGACTGAAGCTCTTTACATCTATTCATGAATTTTCATAATGGGTAGGTATATCTCCCATTTTAAAGACAAGAAAACTGAGACACAGAGATACAGTTTAACGATCTTGTCCAAAGTAGTTTACCTAGAAAGGGACAAACAGCCACTCCATTACACACCCAGGTGTTTCTGCAGAGCCCAATAGAAGTAGTCAATCTTACTGGTAGTTATATTAAGAATTTACAAAAAAAGGTGCCTCGTGGCTCAATCGTTAAGCATCTGCCTTCAGCTTAGGTCATGACTCCAGTGTCCTGGGATTGAGCCCCACCTCTGAATCTCTGTCCGGGAGGAGCCTGCTTCTCCCTCTCCTGCTTCCCCTGCTTGTGTTCCCTCTCTCACTGTCTCTCTCTCTCTCTCTCTCTGTTTTATTAAACAAATAAAATCTTTAAATAAATTTTTTAAAAATAATTTAGAAAAAATTTTTTACAAAATTAAAATAAATACAAGCTTATATATAATTGATTTCAATATTTTAGAATATAAATAATTAACCAGAAGAGTGCCCGGGTGGCTCAGTAGGTTAAGCGTCTGACTCTTGATTTTGACTCAGGTCATGATCTCAGGGTCAAGGGATGGAACCCCGCGTCAGACTCTGTGTTGGGTGTGGCACCTGCTTAAGATTCTCCCCTTGGCTCTCCTTATGCCCCTCCCCCCATAAAATAAATAACATAAATCTTTTAAAACAGCAATTTATTAGAGCTGACCCCTACTTTGAAATGGAGAAGACTGAGACTCCCAGTATACCTGATGATAATGAGAGGGCAGAAGTGATACTGTTAAGTTGATGGTGAGGAAACAAATTTCATAGCACCCACTGAGGCAATAAAGAAAGGGAGAACATTAACAAACATTGTTCATTTTTATTGCCATATTTCAGTAGAAAAACAGATAGAAACAGAAGGAAATAAATGTGAATGCATGTATAAAATTGTTAAGATGTAAGAACTATAACATTTTGCTTAGTATCCTAAGTTTAAAATAAAAGAAAAAAGAATAATCTGAATTAAGAGTATTCCACGTTTATGCCTTAAGGGAAAATTTTGTTCTACAGAAAAGACTTCCAGTATTTACCTTATTCTCAAAGATCCATATAGAAATACAAGCATAAGAACCTAGAATAATCAGCTAAAAAACAGAGTCAACAGGGAAAGTAAAATAATTAGGTGACTGTGCATATTTTCTTTTCGAAACCACTATATTTTTGTTTCTATGATAACATGAGATTTTGTCTATGGTAGATCATCCCAAAGGCATGCAATTCTAAAAATTAACATTAATACAATATCATTAGCAAGAAGTAATTTTTTACAGGAGTAAAATCGAGATCTGGAATGTGGAGCACATTTTGTGCTTCATATAAAAGGATAAAAAAAGATCGACTAAAAAATATTCTGATGCGTGTTTGATCAACTAACTCTTCAACATGTATTTTGACAGCTTGTGCAGTGTTGCAGATCTTGCTGTAACTGTAATGAACAGTTCAATGTGTGAATATAAAATGTTAGACTCCAGTAATATTTCCTTAATTTTATATTTTCAGAAACACCAACCCTAGGAGGGAAGTGATTGAATGAGAAGTGAAACTGTGAGCTACATTGACCTTATAAGCTTGTAGTGGGGATGGAAAGACTTTTTTTTTTAAGATTTTATTTATTTGAGAGAAAGAGAGAGAGCACAAGCAGTGGGGTGAGGCAGAGGGAGAGGGAGAAGTAGACTCCCTGATGAGTCAGGAACCAGACTGGGGCTAGATCCAGGAACCCTGGGATCATGACCTGAGAGGAAGCCAGACACTTCATTGACTGAGCCACCCAGGAGCCCCTAGACTTTAAAATTTTGATAGGATTGATAAACATGTGATTTTAGATTATTAAAATAATCAGATCTAATGAAGTACTTCACATTCTCAATCGTCTTAAGCTGCATCAGAGTGTGAAGCTTCTGTGTAGCTAGTTGATCTAAGTTCTAACCAATCACACTTTGACTTGAGTAAGGTCAGATGGTGTGATAAACACAGACATATACCACTCGGACCCCCAAGGAAGGACTTGTTCCTGCTTTCTTTGAGATTTGTCAGGAGACAGACTTCAGCTGTCATCCCACTTAGGGGTTGCCCTACTGTAGAGTCATTTCACCCAAAGTCATGGCCTTGTTGGAACAATGTGGATCTGATGGCTAAAGTGGGCATAAAAAGACTTGAGCATTTCTGCCCAATACAAGGTAACTCTGAGGGACCAATTAAATCCCACAGCTCCCTATGAGGATTGCTGAACCCATTGGACCATCTTCTGGCATTGCGTTTAAATTTTGTTCTCCATAATGCTGCATTCTTCCCTTCCTTTCTGAAGGGCTGACTTCTGAGCACTAAGTATTTAATGGAGTCTGCTGCAAAGAGGTTCCAAGTTATGACGTAAGGATATAGAGCTCATGGCAAGTTACCATCTAGGCCCTAGGGTTACAGGGTCAAATTTTATAGGACCTGTCTGTTTGGACTGCTATCCTGAAATACCACAGACTGGGTAGTTTACATATAGCAGAAATTTATTGCTCATGGTACTGGAGACTGGAAAACAAGATCAGGGTGCCAGTATGGTCAATGAGGGCCCTCTTTCTATCAGCAGACGTCTTACGTTCTCACATGGCTGCAGGGCAGGGATCTCTGTGGGATTTTTTTTATTTTTATTTTTTTTTTATGGACTATAATCTCATTCATGAGGATGGAGACATCCTCATGTCCTGATCCCTCCCAAAGGCCTCACCGTTACATTGATACCATAACACTGGGTGCTAGAATCCCACTACGTGCATTTTACAAGGATGAAAACATTTAGACCACAGTAGGAGCCAAATGGGTAACTTACTGAGTGAATTAGCCTAAATATAATATAATAGTAAGTATGGCAATGATACCTTGGGGAGCAGAAATTGGAGAGCACAAGCCTCCTCTAAAAACAAACTTAATCAAAATATAATGTGAGCCAAACAAAATATGTTTTGTAATAAAAAGGGAAGACTCGCCATTGCTAAATCTCCAAAGCATAAAGTCATGTGTGGCAAGGGAGGGAGAACAGAAATCAAGCAATAGTCAGGGATTTCAGATCTTAAACTCCGAATAACATGTGTCACTTTCTAACTAAAATATGACTATACAAAGTCTGAGGCAAATTATTGTACTTTTTTGTATAAGAAATACACTTTGCCAAGATTCTTCCTGCTCCATGGCTAAAGAGTTGTCAGCATAGAAATGATGAAGGTCAGTGAGATACATACAGTAGACTGAGTTGAGGAATTTGCCAGAAAAATGCTGAGAGAAAAATCAAACCCTCTCTTGAATGCAGTTAACATGGGACTGAAATATCAGTTAGGCTTGGTGAAGTGGAAGCATCGCACATTTGGTGAAAAAATATTCGTTCTGAAGGTTGTCTCCATAGTTACTACAGCTAGGGATAGGAGTGATACTTTCTATGTCTTGGTCTTTTTCTCTGTTAAATTACTCTAATATGAATACTTTGCACTTTGCCTGGTTCATAACACTTGTGAGGATCATGGGGGTTAACGTATATGAAAACACTTTATTAGTGTTTATTGTTTCATCCCCCCCCCCCATATACGTATGTATTCTTTAGAATTTTTTCAGCCGCTTCTCATGTACCCATGGAGAATTCTTTTTGTTTTTTTTTTTTTTTTTTAGGTATAATTTCCCTTTGGAGATCTGTCCTTTTTCAACTTTTAATATCATTAACTCTATTCTACCTATTTGCATTTTAATGTAATTAAAGTCATTACAAGTTTTTCTTTTGCATATACTTTGATTTAGCATAACCGTACAGAATACGAGGAAAAATAGTACGTTCTTTCAGTTTAGCCAGAATGTATTTTGCAGGGAAGAAAACTATATAAAAAAACGAGTTGAATTAGCACCTTCATACCATGAATAAGAGAATGACCTTATAGAAAGTGAAATTAGAATGCTTTGGAAGTTGTAAGGAAACCTGCTGGTTCTCTTAATAAAATCAAACATTGGTCATTCAAGGCTAGCAGTGGAGAAGAAAGAATTTTCACCATTCTGACTTCTGTCCTCAAGATTAACTTTCTTCTCAATGTCTGTTAATAATAAAGATATGAAGCAGAAAAAGTCATTGTATTCTTTAAAGCTCCTGCCTGTGGCTATAAACTTGCTTGTGCTCCTCTATATATTATATGCAAATATACCTCAATCAATAGCACAGAGCTCCCCATATAACAAATACTTGATGCATAATTTCTTAATGAACATAAATGTCAGAGACCAAAATTTTACTACTATTTCAGGAATAAAACAGAAGGAATGAAAACAGAGAAGTTAACATTCCACCTTTAACCTTGAACTTAGTGACCTTATTCAGAAGATGGTCCTAATAAACTGGATGGCCTCCCTTCATGATCTCAATAGAGAACAGGAATAAAATAAATTAACATATATGCAAGAAATGCACATATATATGTGTAGAGACTGTTTGCAGTATAATAGGATAAAGTATATGTCAGATAGTTTGTAAAAGCTTTATTATACAAGTTCATCTTTTTATTATATAATTGTCTAAAATGCCTAGAAAATACTTAAGTCATAAATTGTTTACATCATATCTTGTGTTTCCTGTTAGAAAACTTCAAGGCTAGGGCCTGGCCCTTTGAATATTCCACAGCATTTAAACAGTGACTTCATGCAGTCTGGCAAACAGCCATTGAAAAAGAAAATAAAACTCTAGGATAATTCAATTGTTCATAATTTTTATTAGTGTATATATTAACTGACTAGACTTCTTTGCCACTACATCAAGACTGATGTATTTTGAGTGGGTTCTAATAAGAAAATGTTTCAGTTTGTGTGTGTGTGTGTGTATGTGTGTGTGTGTCTATGGGGTGTTTCTTTTTTTCTTTTCTTTTTTCGTTGTTGTTTTTTTTTTTTGTTTAAATTGTCAAGGAGGCAGACCTTAAAGTAGAGGAAGTAAAAACAAACCAAGGCAGGATAGAAACGAGACTGACTTAGCTGTTAGATCCAAAGCTATGCCATGAACTCCTGGCTTGACCCCTAAGTAACCGTACCATGAAAGGATAAGTAGAACATGTACTTTGAAAAGAGGTGCTTTACTTTGAGAAACAATGAATGAACTTACATTGGTGTCAACACTTCGTTCATACCAGGAAACACTGCCTGATGGTTCTCAGAAGTCTCATGACTCATGTAGCCAATCAGCCCTCAGGAGTGGATTCTAAGAATTCCAAATGAGACCAAACCATCTCAGTAAGAAAATGGAAATCTTCATTTGTCTTTCATTAGTAGTTTTTCCAGCTATTATTTTTTCCGGTTCCAAGAGATAAGAAGGATAGCAAACAGTAAATGGCCAGATAAAACTGTCAGGTATAATTTGTAAAGCTTTAGAACTTTCTGGTCACTGTGGAACAGGGAATTGGATGCACAGAAAATGCAGATCACATCTTTAAACAATGTACTTGGTGTTTAATTTATAATGCTATCTTCTATTTATCAGGTTATGATTGGGCTAAATTAGTGACAAGGTTTACAATGTGATTATTCTAAAAGTAATCTTCTAATTAATGTGGTCCTTCACTTCTTTGAATCTCAAACTTCTCAACAACATTTTGATTCTTCGAGAAATAAAATTAGTCTTTTAAACATGTGTGAATGCACACACATGCATGGGCATGCTTATCTTAAACTTCTCTAACTTTAGACTATAAATTTTTAGGTTCAGTAATAATGTGTCTATAGATCTTTTTTCTACAACTGTATCAGAGTGCATAGTAATGAGTAAATGATTGAAGGATACATTTTATGATTTTGTGTTTATTTCTACCTCCTAAGCAGTTTGCTGGAATAACATAATGCCATTTACTATTGCTTGTTGATACTCTAGGTGTAGATAATTAAGCCCACCTCCACAGTAAAACAATATCCTCATTTCATTCCATTTCTTTACTGTACATGCTCATCATTTATTTTATGAGTTGATATTAAAAGATGTAGGAACTAAGACTATACATGTGAATATAGCCTCCAGTTTCAAGGCTCTTGTTTTTAGACTGATTGAAATAGTTAATCAGGACCTAAAGACAAGGACAATTCCCCAAGTTCATGATCTTGAGTTATTCCATTCCCACTCCCTTTTAGCCAGGAATACCTCTTGTAATGAGACAGAGGTCATCTTCCTATAATTAGTAGATGAAGGCCAGAATTCTAGAACAAGTTTCCCACCTAAGGATCACAGCTCAGAAAACCTAAATATAGCTCAGTAACAGCAAATGACCACATATCTTTCTCTGACAGTAAAAGGACAATAATGGTATCTTCATACAGCCAATTAATGGAAAAAGAAGCATAATCCAGAAGAAAGAGAAAAAAAACCTGGAAGATTCATGCACTTTCAATATCCACTAAATGGATATCTGTGGTCCTTAAACTGGATAAACAATGTAGTTCACCCTCAGTGGTTCGTTGGTTGGTTGGTTGGTTGGTTGGTTGATGATTGATTGATTTCAGTGTTCCAATATTCCTAGTTTATGCACCACACTCAGTGCTCCATTAAATATGTGCCCTCCGTAATACCCACCACCAGGCTCACCCATGCCCCCTCCCCTCTAAAACCTGTTGGTTTCTCAGAGTCCACAGCCTCTCATGATTTGTCTCCCCCTACAATTTCCCCCAATTCACTTTTCCGTCTCCTAATGTCCTCCATGTACTCAGTTGTTTTTAATATACGTTTAAAAAAAAATCTTTCCAACAATTGCAGTGAACTAGGTAGTGTAAGGCAGTGATTCTCATCCTTGGAACTATACTTTTTAATCCTTTGAGGAGATACACGCACCCTCACATTTTCTGTTCCCACTGATTGAAGGCAGCATCTCTGGATCAGTTTCAGAAAAGTAACTTAACAGAAGTAACAGTAACAGAAGGCGTACTGTTTTCCCACCTTTTCATCAGAGTATTGGGAATGTAATGATTTGCTTCTCAGGTCATCGTTATGAGTACCAGGTGTTTGCCTCCAATTATAGAGGCTGCTGAATTGGGCAAACTAACTTGGGTTCCAAGAATACCAGTGGTTTCATACATGGAACTTTATTTAAATGTAATTAGTATTTTGGAACTCTATTTTAATTTATATTTAATATTATATTTACTTATATGAATATATAAATATATAGTTATATACAGTATACATAATACAATATATAATACTTGTTCTGTACATGCATTTAATATTTATATTTTACTTAAATTATAATCCAAAGACAGAGTTATCAGACTATCAAGTAATCATTGACATAAAAATTTCAAAAATATGGGAAAAAAAGTTAAGGACTCCCATGTAAGAATAATTGGACTTTTAAATTAATCGACTCCTCATATCTATGGTCTTTATTTCTTTTGTTGTTTTTGTTTTCTTGTTTCTCTCATGAATAACTAGCTCTAAATCTGCTTGTTTATTTACTTATTCCTGTGTATTTCACCTAGGAAATGAAAAACTAGACTTTGTACTCTAGAATAATTTTCTGAAAGCTCATAAGAGTCAGCTGTACAGGGGCGCCTGGGTGGTTCAGTGGTTTGGGCTGCTGCCTTCGGCTTGGGTCATGATCTCAGGGTCCTGGGATTGAGCCCCGCATCGGGCTCCCTGCTCCGCAGGAAGCCTGCTTCCCTCTCTCTCTCTGCCTGCCTCTCTGCCTACTTGTGATCTCTGTCTGTCAAATAAATAAATAAAATCTTAAAAAAAAAAAAAGAGTCAGCTGTACAAATATTTCACACATGGATTAAATGACATTTATTTTGCCAGTTTCAAGGTTTTTTGCAGGGTATCATTTCATACATACAGTAAATGACCTCAAAGTTAGTTGTAAATTGCCCATAATGTCCTTCAGCAGTATGATTTCCTACAGAATAGAAAATTTGTATTATTCATTCCTGAATCCCAGGAGTCTAAAGCATTTCTTAACATATGGTAGATGTTCAGTTGATATTTAATGAATAAAGGAGTAAAAAAAGTGAGGTGGTGCTGTCCTATTGTAGAAAGCCAGGAGCACACAACGGTATGAAGGTTTCACAGGTGACTTTGCTTGAGATAATCCTCAGTATCTGAAACAAATAGAATTTAATGGCTTTGCTAATTCCTTTAAAAAATGTATCAATATTGATAAATTGATTTTTGTTGTATCACTGAGATTCAGAATTGATTTATAAATGTAGAGGCTTATTTATACAAATCAAGTTTACTAAGCATTTGTCTTATGAGTTCCTTCTTTGGACCATGCCAGTTTAAAATCAATTACTTTTGTTTGTGTTTCTTCTTATTAATCAATAAAAGATTTTGACATTGTTATAGAATATTTGACATTTTTTAACACTGAAAGTCATTCATTTATTCATTAAGGAAGTGTCTATTGAGTACTAGAAAGTATTGCCTGATATAGGTGGCTACTTTGATCTCTTATTACTACAATTCTCCATCTTCAATTTTGAAATGTGTTTACTTACTGAGTTGGAACTCTCTCATCTAAAAGTGATTTTACTACTATTTCCTGATTCTTACAATTTTAGCTTTAAGCTTTGACTTTGACATCTATTACTTCTAACATCTAAGCATGGCAGTTATTCACAGAGCCATGCCAACATAATAAAACTATAAAATGTATATTTATGGTGCTCAAGATAGTTACAGCTGAAATTATTTTTATGGGCATGTTTTATCTTTGAGATTTCCTATAGCTTTGTTATATTTGGTAATAAACACATACTCTATAACCTTGTGGTACATAATTTATATAAATCAATGAGGATAGAGAGATTTCTTTGGAAGCCTGTATTGTTCATTTTTTTTTTTTCTTCAATAACATTTTCAAACCTGGGATAATTTTTAAAATTGGAAAAGAGACCACACTGGAAATCAGATCTGGATTCCAGCCAATATTCTGATAAAGAGTCCTCTAACCTTGACACTAAGGTTAAATGGACCCTTTAGATTGTATCATGAATATTTGCATAGACTGAAGTGAAATTATCCAGTTTATTTGAGATAACCTTTTTCAGACTGGTGATACTTCTGCTCTCTAACATATAGTAAAAGGTTTTAGGAAAATTGGTTTGTTGCCAATATATTCATATCATTGCATACAGCCATCTGGCAAATATTTTCCTTAATTGCTTTTTGGGGTGTTATGCATAGCAAGGAACTATTGTAGCTCTCTCCTGACTACAATTTCTACATTAATATGGAACTTGATCCTCTGATGGCAGTTACTTCTATTTTCCATTTTTCCTTTACACGCTTTACTTTCTAAATTTCCTTTTTATAGGCACATGCATCATTCTTTGTAATAATAGACATGTGAGATATTTAATGGATGTTTTGATAAAAATTATGTATTCCTATGCATGTTCATGTGTATAGATGTATAGATGTATGCACACACACCCACTAAAAATTCTGATGGGAAGTCACCATTTCTTGTTCATCTAATATACCATTAAAGATGTGGATTTATAATATTTTACCTGCTGATGAAACCTAAATATATTTACATATTAGAACTGAACATTTGCTTTTTTCTATATATACATTCAGACATTTTAATAAAAGTGTCTTATAAAACCATTCAGTGGTTTATAACTGAGTGTTGTAAATATTCAGTATGTCAGGACTATGCACCTTTCAATGGATCTTTAAAATTTTCAGTGGATCTTTAAAATTATATTTTAATTTACATTAGTGCCTGGATACTACTGCAGACTGATTGAATCGGAGTATTTTGGAATATGGTTTAGACGTGTAATTTCTTTTTATTTTTTTTAAAGATGTTATGTATTTGACAGAAAGACAGCGAGAGAGGAAACACAATGGGGGGAGTGGGAGAGGGAGAAGAGGCTTCCTGCAGAGCGGGAGCCCTACTTGGAGCTTGATCCTAGAGCCCTGGGATCATGACCTGAGCTTAAGGCAGATGCTTAACTGACTGAGCTGCCCAGATGCCCTTAGATATGTAATTCCTTTTAAGTTTCTCATGTCATTCTGATGTACATTAACTTGTTTGAAACCACCTGCTTTTTATGTAGATTATAACTTGTTAAAATCTTGTTTTAAGTTTAGAGAATTTTTAATAAATAATGAATAATGTTGTTATAAAGCCTTTTTTCATTTAAAATAGAATAACAAAGAAATACAGCCAGCATAATAAATAACCTATATCTATACATTTGACTACTCAAAAGGAATTGCCAAACTCCTTAATTTTTAAGGAAACCTTAAATTTAGTTTCAAGAAATTTTAAGAGTACTCTTGCAGTTTATCCAATTTTATGTTACCTAAAATATTTTCTGTGCTTTGCTGGACATAGTAGATGATTAACAACTGTAAACTAAATGAATGAAGGCTGTTTAGAAGAGTCATATGGATGATAGAATGATGGTTATCTTGTGTTTTATAATGCTTTAATTTGCAATGTGTTAAATTCCACATCATAGTTGTAAATTTGTATTTATATGTATTAATAGACTCAATTTTATGTCTTGATAGGATAGATTTTCACAGTATAAAGTTGAATATAATGGGTGTCTGGGTAGCTCAGTTAGGTGTCTGCCTTTGGCTTAGGTCATGATCCTGAGGACCTGAGATGGAGTTCCATATGCCTGGCTCTCTGCTTAGCAAGGAGCCTACTTCTCTCTCTGCTCCTCCCCCCACTCATTCTCTCTCTCTCTCTCTCTCTCTGTCAAATACATAAAATCTTTAAAATAAATGAAAAAAAAATACAAAATTTGAATACTGTGTCTTGGAAACTTCTATTATAACTAAATTCTTCAAACTACATTCCATAACTATATAAATTACAGTTATATATGGAAATATAAAAGTCAGTCTACTTTATAGTTGATTCACATAATTATTCTTAGCTAATTATGCTCCACAATGCTGCTATGACCTTAACAGACAGAGCCCCGAAGCATGGTAAAATGTCACATAGCCCTACTAAGTTTGAACATTTATCAGAAATACTATATCTAGTAAATTCTTATGAAATAATTTTTTTAATCCATTTTTAAAATACTGATTTTTTTATGACTTCATGTTATAGATGTTGTGATATGCTTCTGCAACATAAAACGTCATGCTTAATAATTTTTTTTAAATTTTCTCACAATTTGGAACCCAAGTTCTTTTAAATTTATACCTTAATTTCTCAGCATATAAATTGGAGATAATGTGGCTGTTTTTGTAATGATTATTAAATAAAAGGATAAACACACTGATTCATTCAGTAGGAACCCAATAGAATAATATAGAGTACTGCTTGGTTTGGATCTGTAACATGTGCAGTTAACTCAGATTATTATAGATATTAAATAGTGTCTTATTAATTAATGAGGGGATAATTTGTATATGGATGAGGAGATAGCTAATGTCTCTTTCTTTAGAATATACAAGGTATTTATAGATGTCTAAATAAGTCAAAATCATTTTAATAGACATCTCTCAGAATTTTAGCATTGTCTTTAGAAAATTTTTTAAAAAGATCCTATGATAATTATTGAATATTAAAACCAAAATAAGGGCTTTTTTATACCAAGCAGAGTTTAAATATTTGATGTACTTAATGAAACACACTTGGTTTTAGCTTTGACAAAGAAAAGTTCTGGGTCAAGGAACTTGGGCCATTGTAATAAGTACCATGAGTGCACTGTAAACAGTGATTTAATGCATGTTAAATTATTCCTTGTATTTGAATTTCATCATCTTTAGTTTTCCTCGTATTTAGTTTGTAAACTCCAGATTTAATATTTGTGTGTTTTTAAGTATTATATTTTACAACAGGAGACCTAGAAAATATCTTCCTTTACAATCCTACTATATAGTATACTATACTATAATCTAAATACAGACTCTGCAGTCATAAGGATGAAGCAATTAATTCTGCACAAGGGGAGGGCTGGAAAATTTTGCCAAGATACTGTCATTATAAGAATTCTCATCTTGAAGAATGAGTACTGGTATATTAGTCCAAGATAAGGCAAGAGAAATAATAAGGAAGTAAGACATATAAAAAGGCAAAAAACAACAAAACAACATACTGCAAGAGGGAGTGATAGAAATATAGATAATTGTTAAGGACCTTTTGTGCTAAATAAGAGAATTTGGATTTTAATACGTTGTCACTAAAACCAACACATAAAAAAAGGAGGAGAACGTAAAATAGGCATTTATAAGTCAATTGTATTTATATTGACTTTTTGTGAATTAAATCACATTTTAGTAACATCAGAACCCTAGTGGTTAAGGCCCCCTGGGACGTAAATGGTTTGTAATGAAAATAAATTGCCCTGCTGGTTGTGGTGAGCACAGCATAACAACCAGAGTTGTTGAATCACTTTGTCGTACACCTGAAACTAAAGTAAGATTAAGGGGCGCCTGGGTGGCTCAGTGGGTTAAGCCACTGCCTTCGGCTCAGGTCATGATCTCAGGGTCCTGGGATCGAGTCCCGCATCGGGCTCTCTGCTCAGCAGGGAGCCTGCTTCCTCCTCTCTCTCTGCCTGCCTCTCTGCCTACTTGTGATCTCTCTCTGTCAAATAAATAAATAAAATCTTAAAAAAAAAAAAAAAGACTGCTTTAAAAAAAAAACAAAGTAAGATTAGTGTCAACTATACTAAAAAAAAAGTATAAAGTATATTGCTAAAATAAGTTGAAAACGAGTAGTGATACTCATTTCAGATATATGTAACCTGAAACACTTATCTGCTTATGAACTATTTTATTATCTGCCTTGTCTACTGAGTAATTAGATATGAAACTTGTAGGTATTAGAGAACCATATCATTCAAGATGGACCTCTGTGCCCCAGAAAAAGATACTACCCAAAGAAAGCAACAAATTCCAAGTACTAGGAGTTCCATAATGAGTGCACTGAATGCAGAAAGCTAAAGTCTAATTTCCCTGTGCCTTGGCTACTTTATCAAGAATCAGACCTTCTTTGAGAATTTTGTCATGGTAATTGACTATTTGTTGACTTAATTGTCTTACTACTTTATTTTAGTTTTGTTTTCATTTTTGTTTTCTTAGTTTAATTACATCAGAGACTGTGTAGGAATTTTGCATCAAATTTAGAACCTGCTAAATCAGATGGCTTGACAAAATTTATAATTAATCTAGATTTTTAGATAAATTTGATGTAACATTGTAAAAAAAGAGAAATCACCCTATAATTATCTAAAAAAAAAATAAAATAGGGGAAACCGAAACAAGATATATTTCAGATTATATAGTCCTATTTGTTTACATGCATATAACACGTAGCACAGGTAAACCGGAATGCTGTTATGTTAAAACACCAAGTGTCCCATTAATTGGTTTCAGCAAAATTGAGGTCTAATTTAAAGGGTGGGAATGAATGTGTGCAAGGGGGAGTTTTGGCAGTCAGGAAGAAATGGTGTGTTATCTATGCCAGCTGTTTTGTCTGTGTCTTTGCACAGTTTTCCTGTGACCAGACACTAAAAAAGATGCAACTTCAGTGCTTCATGGAAACTAAAACCATTCTGTTGAATCTGTTATACCAAGCCAGAGGAGCAAGTCTGGGTCTCTAGCTCAAGGAAGCAAACTGGATTGTCTGGTGGGGTTTGCCCACAGAAAGCTGAATAAGAACCTGATTATTATGAGCAGTACACAAAGTTATTATGAGTCTACAGGTAACAAACTGGTAGGGTATCCTGCAGCTACGAATTATGTTCATTTATTCTGTAACCATTCCAGATACTTATTCCCAAGTTAAGGCTAGCATGAGAACTTGTCAGCTGGTAGGAGACTGAGTGAATATGATGGTAGAGAGCTAAGCCTATCAGTATAAGAAGGCCTTCCCCAAATGACAAAATATCAAATAATTCATGAGCATAGAAATTGGTTGACTGCAAAACTATCACAGTTAAACTGTGATAATAATCATAATGGGATGCAAGTGTTTTAATCTCTTCTTGTTTATATACATTGTCAAGAAGAATTCAACCGAAAGCTGTAACACAGTGTGTTTCTTAAGAAAGGTATGACTGTCAGTTTTCCAAGTTAAATAAGTGAAACTGTGCCTCAGAATTATGAAACAACTAACACATTATTAATTTTTTTGTGACTATGAACTTAAGTAACCAAATTAATACAAGTGCTGTTAGATCACAAGCCCCTTTGAAGTTGATTACAATTAGTTGCTAGGAAGAATTTTCCAAGGTATATTGAAAGTATAACAAGGTATAAATATTTCCAGAGTATAAAGTGGAAGAGAAAAATTTTTAGAGTGTGGAAGGTAGCACTGGACAATGGTATGTGACCTTGAATCAATTGGCAATGAATAAAATAGAACATATTAAAGAAACATTTTAATTATCACTTCAAACCAGTTAAATGTCTTCAGACTCATAAAATGCAATCTGTATGAGGCAGCAGGGAAGGATGGAATTGTCCGTCTCTGTTGTAATATTAATACCAATTAAAAGATTTTGTAATATGAAGAGCCTACGCAGGCAGACATCTATTAAACATCAGAATTTTATTCCTTGTCCATTTTTAAATTAGAATGACCTTGGGTAAAATACTTAGACTCCTTTTTATTTTAGCTTCTTTATGGCAAAATGTATATAAGTTTTAGCTCTCGTTTAATGGATATATTTGACAATAGATCACATTTTGATTATAAGATAATATGAGTGCTCGGAAAGTGGTACTGCCTATGTGGAAGTTATTATAGAAGAGACCTTAAGGAAAAAAATCTTGGACATTCTCCCCTGTAACTACTTAGCTTATGGGCCAAGAGAAACAGAAAAATAAATAGCTGTTTAGTTCTTAAAATACTTAAAATTTGCAGCATTAGTTTTCTTTTCTTTTTTTTTAATTCTATGGAAATTCTAGAACTGAGAAATACAATATCGTTTTTTTTTTCTAATTTTTATTTATTTATTTATTTATTTATTTATTTGAGTGTAAGACACTGAAAGAGAGCATGAGCAAATAGGTCAGAGGGAGAAGCAGACTCCCTGTGGAGCTGGGAGCCCAATGCGGAACTCGATCCCAAGACTCTGGGATCATGACCTGAGCTGAAGGCAATTGCTTAACCAACTGAGCCACCCAGACACCCTGCAGCATTAGTTTTCTTATAACTTCATTTCATTTCATGCACAGTGTTTTTATGTTCAACTAAAATTATCTACTTAAATTTATAAGCATGTTTTCTCTTCCTGTGATTTATGATGTTGAGAATGGACCTTAAGAGTTTCACCCTTAATAAACAAGAGTTTAAACAGGATTAAAAAAAAAATTCAATTCATACATTGATACTTTGTTTATGATTGGATTTAACATAAAAAAAAATAATTCCTAGTCTATGATCTGTATCTATGTTGTATTTCCATGTGCTTGCTTTATTTACCCCCTGAAATTTGTGCTCTCAGCATCCTATCCAGAGGTAAATTTGAGAACATGAAATGGTCATGGGCAGGAATTAAGAATTGATTCCCATTTCAATGGGTTGACAATGGGTTTAGATTGTATTTGAAAACATAATGGTACATGTGGAGTTGGGGGAGCAGGTCTTCATCATGTGAAGCAGGAAGACTAGAGAAACTTTTCAGCCAGTCAAGAGAATGGATCTGTGTACAGATATATGGGTCATTGTAGAAGCTGACTGTCTTTTAATTCCATTTTGTCATAACCTGCTATCATAAATGCTTTCGCTCTCTGCTCTATTAAGAGAAAGTGTGTGTTCCAATACATGAGATAAAAGAGTAAGGACAGGAGGGGTCCTATCACTGGAGGACTGAGGGGAAAGAACAGTGGCAGATATTAGAAGCCCATTATTCTCAAAAAATGGTGAGGCCCACTCATCTCCAACCCCCTCAAAAGCAGCATAGGAACATGGCAAAGTGGTTGGAGTAGAAGATTCTTAAAAACTTGTCCAGAACATAGCCTCTGAGGAACAGGCTGGGATTGGAAGTGCTGGCTAATATTTGATTATAACTTCAAGAGTTGATATCACTGCAGTGGGTTTGAATGAGAACAGAGAAAATAAACAGTTGGTCCCTCTGCCACAAAACAGTTGAAATACTAGGATAGATCAAACTTAGCCATGCAATCCATTGTTTTCCCTTATCTCCAATCAAGTTCATTCTACTTTGAGACAATTTATTAGTTGCTGAACATCACCATTTTGGTATTTACTGCACTTTAATTTGTCAACAGATTAGAAATATATAGAAAATTAAAAAAAAAAACTGTTCATTACCACTTACAATAGTTCTAAGCCATCATGTCATTTTACGGTCATAACTTAAAGTTTTAATCCCCTAAATTCTATAAGCTAAGGGAATTGCAGGTGACCCTTGAACATAGGTTTTAATTACATGGGTCCACTTATACATGGATTTTTTTTACAGTACAGATTGTAAATGTATCTTCTCTTCTTTGTGATTTTCTTAATAAGATTTTCTTTTCTCTAGCATACTTTATTGTAAGAATATAGTATTAATAAATATAACGAACAAAATATGTGTTAATTGACTATTTTACTCATAGGGCTTCTGGTCAGCAGTATGCTGTTAGTAGTAGGTAAATTTGGCGGGAGTCAAAAGTTATATGCAGATTTTCCACTGCACAGGGGGTTAACACACTAACCGCCATGTTGTTCAAGGTTCAACAGTGATTTCTTTAACACTTCTTCAAATAGTGAGATATTTAAGAGCACTGGGCCACTCCATCACTGGTTTATTGTAAGAATCCTTCATGAAATACAAATCCTTAAAAACTGAAGAAAAATAACACACTTAAAAAAACTCTCTTTCCAGCTTGTATTTGTGAGCACAAATCTACCTGTATTAATCAATAGGCAGGGTCTCTTTGTTGACTGGAAAGAGAGGAAGCAAGCATTCTATCTTGAAAAGGGCAACCAGAAACAGATTAGAGGATAGGCCAACTGGACAGTTGCCCAGGGCTATAATCTGTAAGGATTGTTCAAATGCCTTTGAGAGACAATAAAGTGAAGAACATCTTATTTACCAGAATTCCCCTAGAGGGAGAATGTGCTTTGTAGTTGAAGGGGATCCTTTAATAAGTTACTAGTGGTGTTGGTCTAAGGGGGGAGAGAGAGAGAGTGAGGAGGATAGGAAGTGGGGAGGAACCACCAAACGGGACACTAAGGGGCCTTCTATATAAGAGAGGTACAGGGCTTTTCTTTTTTTTTTTTTTTTTTTTAATTACTCTCCCCAAACATAGAAACACATACGTGTACACACACACACGTGAATTACTAATATCAGGAATTGCTACTGGGAGTTTTTCCCATGTTTCATAAGTCACTAAACAAATTTTAATAATCTTAAGCTCTATGCTAAATAAACCTAAGTATCAGATTTTTTTTTTTCTAAATTATGCCTTTAATTTCTTAGGTTCAACTCCAAGGTCAACACCATCCTTTCCCCAAATGTAGACTTAGCAATTGATGGGCAGTTTCATCCAAAATGAATGAAAATTTCTTGCTTAACAGTAGTACATCTGATGTTTTTGTAAAGCGTTTTTATTATTAGAAACAGTATGCTGTCGTATTTGCCAGACATTGTGATAAATCATTTAGGAACAAACTTTATTTAATCCTTACAATAGCCATAGGTAACATATGTTATGAGCCAGAATTCAAGTCCAATTCAAATCTGCCTGACCCTAGAGTCCTTGGCACCTTGGTGTTTTCAGTGTATTTCAGGAAATAGCCTTAATTTAGGTACCATAAGCCATACTTACACTCTTTACCACCTAGTGGGTTAGAAAGGATTATTTGTTTTGTGTTAAGCTATAGAAGTTAGCTAGATAAAGAGAGTAAAATACACTGAAATACCTTATAAAATCCATGTTACAGAAAGGGCAGGACACATTTTCTGAAAAAAAAGTACCTCGTCCAAGATTGAGATGCTGTTGATTTCCTCTCTGCTATAGTCCCTGCTTCTTTCCTCATGTCCCTTTCATTGTCTTCTCTCTTTGAAAATGAACTTCCTTTGCTCCATGGTCTGATAGTAGAAATATACTGTCACCTTCAGCCTGTAAAATGCTGGTCTGGCCTGATTATTAACCTTTGTAGATAGAGCCTTTTTAGTGCTCTTTACCCTGAGTCTTTATATCTTTATATTGGGGGACATTCAGAGCAAATGGGTGAATTGGACATTGTTGTTGGGGATTCAAAATGACGCAGTCACTCTAGAAATTGGTTTGGTAGTTTCTTATAAAACTATATATGCAGTAAACCATAGGACCCAACAATTGCATTCTTCAGTATGTATTCCAGAGAAATGAAAATGTATATTCACATAAAACCTGCATCCATATGTCCATTGCAGTTTTATTTGTAATAGCCCCAAACTGGAGTTAGCTCAGCTGTCTTTCAACAGGTGAATGGTTAAATAAGCCATAGAACATACATGCCATGGCATACTGTTCTGTTTAAAGGGGAATGGTTACTTTGTAACAAGTTGGTTGAATATCGGGTCATTGTGCTGAATGAAGAAAAGCCAATCCAAGAAGGTTGTATACTGTGTGATTTTCTTATCTAAAATTTTTGAAATAGCAAAATTTAGAAATAGCAAACACATTTATGATTCTTAGGGTTAGGGATGTTGGTGGGGCAGGTGAAAAAAGAGTAGGTGTGAGAAGAAAAAGCAAGAGGAATGTTCCTTGTGGTGTTGGAAGCATTCAGTATTGTTAGTATTGTTATCAGACTATGATGGTGGATTTTAAAAATTATACAGATAATAAAATTGTAGAGAGCTTAATAGATATACACATATAACGCACATACCCAAATGACTATAAGCTAACTTGAGGAAATCTGAACAAAAAAGGTGACTGTACTAATGACAGCATCTTATTTGTGATATTATACTAGAGTTTTGAAAATGCTGTCACCAGAGAAAATTGGGCAATGTGTATATGGGATATTTTTGTATTACTTCTCCCATCTTCATTTGAATCTTCAATAATCTCTGCTAAAACCCCAACTTAAAGATGCACTTAATTAAGTAAATACTTGTCCCATGAATGAATAAGTGAATCAATCAGTGGACAGTTTCTAGCTGTATGTGGATATATAATGACTTATATATATTAATAACCTAAAATCATTTCCAGACTTCTTAGAAACATGGATGACAGCTATAGTACATAGAAGTGCAGGAATTCGTCTCATGTGAATGGTACAAATTTAGTATATCTAACTTGTGACTTTGGTATTAAGTTCGAACTTGAGAATTATTGACCAAAGATAAAACTACAGTTTAAAATACTTTAAAGTTGGGGCACCTGGGTGGCTTAGTGGGTTAAAGCCTCTGCCTTCGGCTCAGGTCATGATCCAGGGTCCTGGGATCGAACCCTGCATCAGGCTCTCTGCTCAGCAGGGAGCCTGCTTCCCTTCCTCTCTCTGTCTGCCTCTCTGTCTACTTGTAATCTCTGTCTGTCAAATAAATAAATAAAATCTTTAATAAAATAAAATAAAATACTTTAAAGTCATAATTTTTGGTAAATGCTTCCCAGTCTTCAACTGATTTATAAATAACATTTTATACTGTTACCTCATTTAAAACAGGGTGTGTAGTTAATGACCTCATAAAATATACTAGGAAGCAATATTGTTCAAACTCTGAGTATTGCATGCTGTCTCAAGAACTTTCAAGATAAAAGCACTGAGGCGATGCTATTAGGAATAGTGCTTTTGAGATGTGTTCACATTACAGCCTTTTTACACCTTTAACAGAAAAAGAATCTTATTTTTCTGTCTAGAGTTCTCCATAGGCTCATTCCCATTTGAAACACATCCTGTAAATCTTCAGGTTTCATATGAACATGGCTACCCAGGATGTTAAAATGTCACAGCAGTGTACAAAAATAACATCAACTGACAACATAAAATGATTAGGTGTACACCACGTTCAATCAAGGAGTACTTACATGGTTTTTTGGATAGATTTTTTAAAACACTGCCTAATGTAAACATATGTACAATATTAGGAGCAATTAATTGAAGGACATTTCAGATATTCTACAAATGGACCCTTAGATCAACTCAAATCAACGAAACCGAGTAATTGACAACCATATTTTGGCAGCTGCACTCAATGTACATATGCACCTGAAATCTTCATGATTTATTTGTGAGGACACTATTTGAAAATCACTTTCTACTTTGAGCTCAACCTGCTAAGATGTACCAAAGCTAAATTCTGAGTGTTTGTTTTATTTTCCTTCCTTCTGTGAATGAATTTCACTTACACTAAAGATGTGTAGGAAGTGAAGCTCATGGTACTGTGTGGGTGCTTTTGTGCTTTCCACTTATTTTGTGTAACTTTTCAATTTCTGAGAATTACAGTCTTTCCAAGTAAAGCATTTTATGAAATATGCTTGTGGAGTCCAGATTGTTGAAACAAGTATGGTAATTACCCATACTTTGCATTCTTTAGTAATGTCAGTATTTCTAAATAGCCAGCTCCAATTTTCTTTCCATGATATCTCATTTCTGTGAAGTACTTATTAAATTACACAACGCTTAGTGAAAAGTTAATTTGAGTAAAGTCACATATTTAATATGGATGCCACGACAATCGGCAATGTAACTCCACTGTCTTAAGATCTGAGTTTTTTCTCCCCAGTCCAAAATTTATTTTTAATTCCTGAGAAACTCCTAGAGGGTTTTATTTCTTGATACAATACGAGCTATCCTCTCAGCACAAGATATTATGAGGAAGAAAAAGTATTTGCAATCAGGTTTTAGACCTTGAAATTTATTTGGGTATTTGCATTAAAGAATATCAACAGAATCTTGACTGCCTCAAGTAAAGCAAACAAGTTTCTTAAGAAGGGGAATAATGAAATTAAGGTTAGTTTGTTAGGGGGACTTAAACTCTGATATAATTACTTTTAGTTTGAAGTAGCACTAAAACAAAGTCTTGGCAAGAGAAAGATTTAACTCTGGAAATATGCTGATTTAAGAATGCGTGAATATATTTAACAATACGAAACACTGTGAAAAGCCGATACTAAAGTTTTACTAATCATTATGTTTGTGAGGATCAAAACCTACAAAACAACAACCTAAGGTCATGGAAATATTGTAGAGTATAAAGAACTTCTATAGAACCAATTCCAGATGTTAAAGATATTCTAAGAGAAGCTCCATGAATGTAGTGAAGTTATGTGCTTCAGATTCTCCGTATGTTCATCTGTTCGTTTTTCTACAAAGAGTAATACATGCTGTGTCAAAAACTTTCAGGATAAAACAATTTCGGCAGTGCTATATGTAAAAGAGCCATAGAGATATACTTGGATTAAAGCAGCAAAACTTTATTAAAGAGGTGTTTGAAGAACACACTTAAGGATTATTTTTAATGTAGTCAATTCATTAGACAAAATTAGTATTTCTTAAATCTTTCTATAATAAATAAATAAAATAGAATTTATACATTTGTTCATCCTCTGCAAAAGGAGATGTGTGTGTATTATATATATATGCACATATATGTGCACACATGTATTCACATATATATGTATATGTTATCAGATACTGATGAAGTTTCTTCCCATGGTGGAATAAAAGAAGTCACTCTGATAACAAAATCTTTTATCTCTTTTTCCTATCTCTTTCCATTTGCATGGGAAGAAATATAACTTGTTTGGCAAAATAATTCTCACCAAACCTAGGAGCAAATTCAAGCTGATAAAATTGAAGGCTGATAAAATAATTCTTTTGATAACAGAAACAGGCATTGTCCATTTCCCAGGCTTTTTGGGTCCCAGACTTCTATATCCAACTTTAGCAGAGATAGTCAAGGAATATTTAACGATTTTTGACTGTGTGTCAGACACTGTGCTGCGGCATCAGGAAAATATCAGGTAGTCTAGAGCTAGGTACTTAATTATCAGTCATTAGGAGTTTGTAGCACCTGGAATAGACAAAAGTAACAAACAACAGAAGTATGAAAAGCACAAATTGAGTAATAAGAGTAATTGGGGGTAGAGGTGAATAAAAATCAGAGCGTGTGTAAGACAATGCTGGGTTTTGTGGGGTCGTAATTTATCACCTTTTTCTTCCTCTGTGAATTACAAACCAACTGAAAATAAACATGGAGTTGACAGATGGAGAACTAAACTTTAGCTTCATCACTGCTAACGCTGGTTTGAGGGACAGAACCTACATATATGGCCACAGTCTGGCTTCCTAATACTTATTCTTTCTTTTTCTTTTTTTTTTTTTTTAATTTTTATTTATTTTTAAAATTTCTTTTCAGTGTTCCTAATACTTGTTCTTTGAAATGAACTTATCCATCCATAACTACAGGGCCGTTCCAGTAAGATAACTGTAGGATTGGAGGACACAGCAGAATACAGGATCCTACCCAGGGCAAGGCTGAACGGAACATGCTCAGGTCCTTCTCACCACCTTGGTAAATCCATCACAATGTTCTTCACTTACTTAACAATGAATAAGAAGACTGAAAGGAAAGGCAAACCTGTGCTTTCAGAACATGACCCTGCTGAGAACTGGAATGGGAATCCTTTTCTTCTAGAAATGTGAAGAGCCATAGTTTCAGGCTCTCCTCTAATCAGACATATGTCAGAAAAACCTGGATAGCATAGACCAGTGATACTTTAGCCAAATCAGAAAAGAAAGAAGTCCAAATATGTTTAGCAAGTGTGTATTGGTAGAGCAGGCAGTTTGGAAAACTTGGCTGAGTTTCACTTTATGATCACAAGGCAAGTGATAATTGGCAAGCAGAAATTCCCCAAAGAAATAAAGCTGTTTTTTTGTTTTGTTTCTTAAGCTTGGTAAAACTACTGATGTGCAGACTGACGACTGATAGCACAAGGGAAATCCCGAGGGTGTCCAGCAATTTTCCGTTGGGTAGAAAATACAACTTCCACTGTGAGTGAATACAGACAGGCAAGAATTAAAATAGAGAGTGAAATATATGACACCCAGTGCTATTAATGATAATGTAACGTACCACCAGGGCATTGAGACTTCAGTATGAGCAACATTTGGGGAGAATCACTGCTGAGGTAAATTACATGCAGTGGTCTCCATCTGTGTACAAACTCTAGAGCACAAAGTTGGAACACGTCAATGTGAAAGGCAACCATCCATCTGGCCTTGGAGCACAGAAATGCTAAATACCAACTATTTGGTATTTAGTTTTAGTATTTTAATTTAGTATTAATACATGCCAGTGATACTGAATTCATATTTAGATAGACGTTTTTATTTCTCTGATTTACTTCATCATATCACTATTGTGAAACTGGAGGTGTGTAAGGCACAGTAAAAATGAAAAGAAAATCTTAAATATTGTTCCCACGAGTGATAGAGAGAACTTTAAAAATAATCCACCAAGGTTCTCATCTTGTGGTTATTCAATCAAACATGAATGCAGTTATTGCTGGGGAGGGATTTTGGCGATGGAATAAATACTCATCAACTGACCTTAAAGAGGAAGATTATCCTGGATGGAGTGTAATCACATAAGCCCTTAAATCAGCAGAAGAGGGGCACCTGGGTGCTCAGTGGGTTGAGCCTCTGACTTCGACTCAGGTCATGGCCTCAGGGTCCTGGGATCAAGCCCCACATCAGGCTCTCTGCTCAGCAGGAAGCCTGCTTCCCCCACGCCCCCTCTGCCTCCCTCTCTGCCTACTTGTGATCTCTCTCTCCGTGTCAACTAAATAAATAAAATCAAAACATAAATAAATAAATAAAAATAAATCAGCAGAGGAAAGCAGAAGTGTCAGATAGGAGAAGAGAGAGGCAGAGAAGAGATATAGCAAAAGGAGAGGTCAGAGATTTTAAACATGAGGGGGACTCAAACACATCTGCTTGCATGGAAGATGAAAGAAAGGAACCACAGCCGGGGAATGTAGGTGGCCTCCAGAAGATGACAATAATTCCAGGCTAAAAGCCAGGGTGGAAAAACTGGAAACTCAGTTCTATAACCACATGGAACTGAATTCTGTAAACAACCCTAGAACCTACAGAAAGGAGCCCAGCCCTACCAACACCTTGACTTTGGCCTTGAGCAGAGGACAAGGTCTATGCATTGTCAATACTTCTGAGCCACAAAAACTGAGAGATCGTAAATGGGTACCTTTAAGCCACTAAGTTTGTGGCCACTTGGTACAGCTGCTATAGAAACCAGATACAGCACAAGTGCATTTAGAATACACTCGTGGGTGGGGCCTACTTGTGCTTCCAAGCATGACCAGTATGCTGAACCAAGAGCAATCAAGTGCACAGAAATCTTAATCACCAGATTCTAGCTAGTACGTGCTGAAATAGCAGTAATGGAATAATTTCCTACTTTTAAGATTTGCAGCACAGTACACTTTCAGAAAGTCCTCGTGGAGTTCCAGTTCATTGCTATTCAGAGTTTCGTACTGTGGATTTGCACTTTGGAAGGATATTCAGTGGTTAGAAGTTGTATGGAAATAAACCAAGTATGTGGCCTAATCCTAGCCTGCAGGGCAGGCCTGCTCAGCTCTGCTTCCTCACTCACTGCATTGCTTAATTTTTTAAAAGAAGAGCAGGAAGCTGTCCTAATACTACCCACATATCTAGTACAATTTTAAGTAAATTTGCTTCCAAAATTTTCACAAAGGGAAAAAAAAGCAAACAAACAAACAGTGGGTGATGGTAAGAATCATGTTGTGTGTCATTTCTGTGAACCAAGAAACCATTTGCTTACTTTTCCCAGACATACCCCAGCATATCAGTACCCACAGATTATGGACAAAATTTGGAAGCATTCAACCCCTTGATATGTGGAGAAAATGAGACAAGATCTTTACAAGGACATTGTTTTTCATATCACATGCTATAAGCCTTTATAGCATAAAGTAGTTTCAAAGTTTTGAAGATCCTGTTTTAGAGACCAGTTATCATTAACCCCTGAGGCCCAAAGATTATAAATGGTTTGTCCAAAATCAGCACCATCAAGGTATCCTTTTTGGTTTTTTTGTGACTATAATCCTTATTAAATTGGTCTATATATTATCTTTAAAAGAGAGCAACAACATTTATGTGGGTAGCTCATAAGCAAAAATAATGCCCAGTTGCAAATAGCAGCTGTAATAAAAGGAGAATGTTTTACATAGTAGTTTCTAAAGGGAAGGCCCATTAGCTAATACCCTGGTGTTTTTATTCTGTGACTTTCTCCTACTAGAAATCAAGAAAAACCACACAACCTTCTACCTTTTCTTCTCCCTAAGAAACTGTTGATGTCAGCTGTTCAACTGGACAGCACTGGTTGTCAGCTAGACAGCTAATAATTGCATTGGTGGTTGTGTTAGGAAGAAAAAATGCCCCCTCCCTCACCAAAGATGTCTCTGTCCCTGAAGCATATGAATATGTTTTTGTGTTTCAAAGCAGAGGAAATGAAAGTTGCAGATGGAATTAATGTTGCTAATCAGCTGACCTTAAAATAGAAGTATTCTTCCCTAGTCCCTTCAGAAAGAAACACAGCCTTACTGATACCCTAAATTTAGCCCAGTAAGACTTGTGTCAGGCTTGTGACTTAGAGACAGTAACTTTCTCTTGTTTAAAGATACTAATTTCGTGGTAATTTATTATAGCAGAAAATAGAAAGCTAATACAAAGTGAATAGTCGCATGTTATTATTTTGGTTTTACTCAATTTAAAACGTTTATTCACTTCAGTCCCTTCAAGGAGCTTTACCTCGTATCATCCCACTCTGTCTTTAATCCTTTTCTACTCCATCTGCAAAATCTATTTTCATTCAGTGAGCCTTCAAAATAATTCCCCTGTACATCTCAAAATGTAATATATGTAGGAATCCTCATCTTATGTTAAAGTGTAGGTTCTTTTTCAGTCTGACCTGGGGTGGGGATTCTGCATCTGTAACAAGCTGCTGGTCTGCAGATCATACTTTGCTATCCTGAGTCGATGAGTTTGCCACAGGTGGAACTACCTTCAAACTGCAGGCTGAGTTGTACATAACTAACTCTCTATATTTTTAAAGAACTTTTTAAAAAAATTTTTTTAAATATTTTATTTATTTATTTGGCAGAGAGAGACACAGTGAGAGAGGGAACACAAGCAGAGGAGGCAGGAGAGGGAGATACAGGCTTCCCCCTGAGCAGGGAGCCTGATGTGGGGCTCGATTCTAGGACCCCGGGATCATGACCTGAGCTGAAGGAAGACACTTAATGATGGAGCTATCCAGGTGCCCCTATTTTTAAACAAACTATATATAGATATAGACATAGTTATCTATGTCTATATCTATATATAACAGGCATATTTTTGGAGAATTCTTGTGTTTGCTGGAAACTCTAAAACTTTCACTTCCATATTGAGAAAATAAATGGGTTTGAGTGGTTTAGTAACATCATCAAGATTGGAGTTACTCATGAAAATCTCCCAAAATATTGTGCTACAAAGTATCCAGAGTTCCAGTGAAAAATGAAACAGTTTGGTTACCATTCGGAATTGTTTATATAAAGAGCTTTTGATAATTAGTGATTAGTGTTTAGATATCTGTACTAGAATATGACATTTATTTTACATTGTAGCTTTTTAATTGATGTACTCTCAAGAATTCAGTACAGATTACAAAATCAACTGAATGTGTCTGCTATTATGACTAAGTGCAAAGATAACCACTTCCCTTTGAAAGTCTGCATTTATCTTCACACATAGTCATTATCTCCAAGGAGAGCTATAGTTAGATGGTGGTGAAAGAAATAATAACTTCCCAGTAATTCCAGAAGATGATCTAAATAGACCAGTATATATCACATCGTGGTTTCCAATCATCCAGGGAACATTTATAAACCAGTATTTAAGCCTTCTCCCAGACCAGCTAAAACAGAATTTCTGGTGCTGGACCTAAAGCACTAATATTTTTTTCAAAGCTCTCCAGGTGATTCCAGCGATCTGTCAGGTCAGGGTTGAGTTTCATTGGTCTGGAACTGCACTAATACAGTAACCATTAGTCACATCTGAATATTGAGCACTTGAAATATGTGTAGTTCAAATTAGGATATCATGTAAATGTAAAAACACACCAAATGTTGAAGGCTTAACATGAAAAATGAATGTAAAATATCTCATTAGTAAATTCTATATTGATATATTGAAATGTTAATAATTTGGAACTATTGAGTCAATAAGATATTCTAAAAATTGACACCTCCTTTTTCTTTTTAAATTTTTTTAAAAGATTACTTAGCATACATGGGGAGAGGGGGAGAGGGAGAGGAATGGAGAGAATCTTAAGCAGACTCCATGCTGATTGTAGAACCCGACACTGGGGGGGAGGAGAGTGCTGGATCTCATGATCCTGAGATCATGATCTGAGCCATAATCAAGAGTTGGATGCTTAACCAACTGAGCCGCCTAGGCACCCCTTTTCTTTTTTATCTTTTTATTTTATTTTATTTTATTTTATTTATTTATTTGACAGAGAGAGATCACAAGTAGGCCGAGAGGCAGGCAGAGAGAAAGGAAGGCAGAGAGGAGGAAGCAGGCTCCCGGCTGAGCAGAGAGCCCGATGCGGGACTCCATCCCAGGACCCCGGGATCATGACCTGAGCCGAAGGCAGAGGCTTAACCCACTGAGCCACCCAGGCGCCCCCCCCCCCCTTTTCTTTTATTAATCTAGCTTCCTAAAAATTTAAAATTATGTGGCTTATGCTTATGACTTGTCTAATCCTTCATCTTTTTAAAATTCAATTATCCAATGTAATGGTACATCATTAATTTTGATGTTATGTTTAATGATTCATTAACTGCATATAACATCCCATGCTCATCACTTCACATTCACTTCATAGTACCCATCACCTAGTTACTCCATCCCCATGTCTACCTCCCTTTCCGCATCAATTCATTTGTTTCCCTGAGTCAAGAGTCTAATTCTTCTATTCAGTGCTCATCTACAAAATCATATAGGCTTCTAATCTGTTAACTCACAGAGCACTTCTCTTACTTCACTCTGTCTTTTACTTACTTCACTCTGTCAAACTATCCTATTACTACTTTAGTAGACATTGAGTGAAGCAAGTCAGCTATGATGGACATTTCCAAGTCTTTCCTTACAGAACTTCTCTTCTAACTATTCCTCGATTAATGTGTGAACTCCATGATTGATGAGTTCACTATTTAATTGTTTATGCCCAGTAAAGTTTCATTGCATATCTCAGTATGATAGATATCAATATTCTACAAAATTTTTTTCCGGAAAAATTCTCCCTTTAAACATAATAACTGAAGAAATACTGATTATTAAGTATTGGTGAAATAAAGTGGGGAAAAAGTAATTTTTGTTTTGAAAAGTGATCATGGCTTCTTATATAGAAAAGGAATATGGTGATCTAGAATCATTTGTATAATAACTACATGTATTTTTTCCCACTCTCTTCTTTATCTGCCTTTTGGTTTCTTCTCTATTCTTAACTCCACTTGAATTTGTAGAGGAATGGAAGAATATAAAACTTTTAAGACTATATATTATTAGGTGAGCTAGAAAATTGATTATTCTTCTGTTGGAAGGGATTACTTCTCCAGTCAGCCCCTTTTCATCTTATGAGAAAATTTAAGGAAATATTATATACTCTTTCATTCTCTTTTTCACTCTTTTTCTACCCTTTATCTTTTGGAACATGAAGCTCTTTGATCCATCTGAAGCCTGGCTGTTATTCTCTGTATTTTTCATTACTTCTACTCTTCACTTTTAGAACAATAATAATTTTCCAATGAATACATGACATATGAGAGTTTAAAAAATATATTTCTACTAAGAATTAAAATTGTGTGCATCTTGGGAGTATATGTATATATATATGCATGTGTATGATACACACATATATATACTTATTGTATTATTAATAGATCTCCACAGAAACAGAATCAGTAGGATATATGTGGGAGACAATTCAAGATGGTAGTATAGAAAGACCCTGATCTCATTCACAGGTACACCAGTTCTACAGCTGTATATAAAACACTTCCCTCTGAAAAGACCTAAAACCTGGCTGAATGGCCTCTCTACAATGTAGGATAAAAGCGCCATATCAAGATGGATACGTGATGCAGAGATGAGGTCTCACGAGAAACTCCACCCCTTGTGTGATGACACACAAGCAGGAGGGATCTCACAAATATGGGTCATATCCCTGAAGAGCAAAGATCTTGAGCTCACATCAGGCACCCTAAGCTTGGGACCTGCACTGAAGTGTCTAGAATACATGTGAAAGAGATTCATGGGCTAATCTTAAAGCATTTGTTGGGCAGGCAGGGATCATTTGGAACTCTGGGGATGCAAGTTTTGGCAGTTGCAATTTTTGTACTCTTTCCACCTTGCTAGTGCCCCTTGTCCTGCCCCTGTGCTGTTCTTGGCCTTCCTCTGCTAAAGTCAGCAAGCAGGTTTGCCCTACCACTGTGCTCTTATCCAACCCTGCAGAAGGCAAACAGGCATGCCCCAGCCTGGCACTTCCTCATGACTCCCCTCTGCTAACCTTGGCAGACAGTCTTGCCCAAGCCCACAGCCCCACCAAAGCCAGTGAGTTAGCACAATTGACACAGGGGACCCCTTTGAATGCCTAGCTCTGGTGGCCATAGGAGCTTGGATTTCTGGGTCCCAGGACTGAAATGGGGACAGTTCTTGGCAGATTACCATCCTTGGGTCACTGCACCAACAACAGACTGAAACACAACTATCTTCCTGTTACCACTCCCTCAAGACTAGGAAAGATAGCTTTTTTGCCTAATACATAGAAATAAATACTGAGTTCAAGCAAAATGAAGAAATAGAGGAAAATGTTTCAAATAATAGAATGAGGTAAAACCCTAGGGGTGGGGGGGGAAACTTAATGAAACAAAGAAAAATATTATCTAATAAAGGATTCAAAAGAATGATCATAAAGATGCTCACTGATTTCAAGAGAAGAATGGATGAACACAGAAGGCTTCAACTAAGACATAGAAAATATAATAAAGTGCCAAAGAGAATCACAGAGTTGAAGAATAAAATGATTGTACCGAAAACTCCACTAGAGGGGATCAATAGCAAACTAGATGAAGCAGAAGAAAAGTTCAGTGACCTGGAACACAGGGCAGTGAACTTCAGAGCACCAAAAAGTAAAATAATTTAAAATGTGAAGATCCCCTAAGGGACTTCTGATACAACATCAAGCAGAACAACATTCATATAATAGGGATTCCAGAAGGAAAAGAAAGGGACACAAAACTTATTTGAAGAAATAATAGCTGAAAACTTCCCTAACTTGGAGCAAGAAATAAACATCCACATCTAGAAAGCTTAGAAACTTCCAAATAAGGCCAACCCATGAGATCCATATCAAGATACATTATAATTAGAATGTCAAAAGTTAAAAAGATAAATAGAATTTTAAAAGCAGAGGGAGAAAAACAACCTGCTACCTACAAAGGAACCCCCATAAAAGTATCAGCATATTTTTCAGCAAAAACTTTACAGGCCAGAAGAGAGTGGCTAAATATATTCAAAGTGCTGAAAGCAAAAAAATTTCAATGAAGAAAACTATGCCTAGCAAGGTTATCATTCAAAATTGAAGGAGAGGTAACGAGTTTTTTAGACAAGCAAAAATTGAAGGAGTTCACCACTACTAAACTGGACTTACAGAAATATTAAAGAACCTTCTACAAATGCAAAAGGAAAGGTACTAATTAGTAACCAGAAATTATATATATATATATATATATATATATATATATATATATATATACCTATATCTATATAAAATTTGTCAGTGACATTTTTACTTTTGTATAATTTCTGGCATATAGATATAGATATATCTATATAAAATTAAGGTAGTAGACTCATCACTTTCAAAGCTACCTTAAAGACTAAAAGCCAAACAAAGCAAAAATAACTATAACTGCAACAATTAGTTAAGATCTATAAAGATTTAAAAACATAAAAGGTACATTGGGGAGGGTATGTGCTATGGTGAGTGCTGTGACGTGTGTAAACCTGGCAATTCACAAACCTGTACCCCTGGGGCTAATAATACATTATATGTTTATACAAAATTAAAAAAAAAAACATATAAAATGTGACAGAAAAACCAGTAAAAATGTAGAGTATAATATGCACTCAAACTTAACTAGCTATGAACTTAAAATAGAGTGGTAAATATATAGGCTGATATATTTAAGCCTCATGTTAACCACAAAGCAAAAACTTATAGTAGATACATAAATGATAATAGAGTAGAAACTAAATATCACACTAAAGAAAGGTATCAAACTACAAGAGAAGAGACCAAGGGAAGAAGAGAGAAACAGAGCACTAAAAACAACCATAAAATAGTTTACAAAATGGCAATCAGTACATACCTATTTATAACTTAAATGTAAATGGACTAAATTATCCAATCAAAAGGCATAGAGTACCTGAATGGATTAAAAAAAGAAAAAGAAAAAGCAACACCCGCTTATGTGCTGTTTTTGAGAGACTCAGATGTAAGGACACACACAGATTGAAAGTGAATAGATACAGAAATTATTCCATGCAAATGGAAACCAAATGAAAATTACCATAGCTATACTTATATCAGACTGAATAGACTTTAAAACAAAGACTCTAATAAAGACAAAAATGGCCATTACAGAATTATAAATGAGTCAATCCAGCAAAAAAAATATATTTTCAAATTTTGTAAATATTTAAACACCCAATGTAGGAACACCTAAATATTTGAAGTAAATATTAACAGATCTAAAGAGAGAAAGCAATAGTAATATAATAATAGTAGGGAATTGTAAGACCCCATGACATAAGTGGATAGATCATTTAGACAGAAAATAAGAAAACATAAGTTTTAAATGACACATTAGTCTGGATGGACTTAATGGATACATACAGAACATTCCATCCCAAAGCAGCAAAATAAACATTCTTCTCAAGAACACATGTAATACTTTCCATGTCAGATCATATGTTAAGTCACAAAATAGGTCTCAATAAATTTAAGAAGGTTGAATCACATGAAGGATCTTTTCAAAGCACAATGATATGAAATCAAAAACCAATCATAGATAGAAATGTGGGGGCACCTGGGTGGCTCAATGGGTTAAAGCCTCTGCCTTCAGCTCGGGTCATGATCCCAGGATCCTGGGATTGAGCCCCACATCGGGCTATCTGCTCAGCGGGGAGCCTGCCTCCTCCTCCCTCTCTCTCTACCTGCTTCTCTGCCTACTTGTGATCTTTATCTGTTAAATAAAATAAATGAAATCTTGAAAAAAAAAAAGAAATGTGGAAAAGTCCACAAATATGCAGAGATTAAACTACATGCTACAGAAAAACTAGTTGGTCAGTGAAGAAATCAAGGAGAAATCAAGAAATACCTTGAGACAAATGAAAATGAAAATACGATATAACAAATTCAGTGGAATATAGCAAAAACAGTCCTATGAAGAAAAGTTCATACAGGTCTATCTCAATTTCAAGAAAAATATAAAATAAACTATTAATTTTACTATAAAGTAACTAGAAAAAGAGGAACCAATGAAGCCCAAAGTTAGCAGAGGGAAGAAAACAAATAGAGAGTGGAAATAAATGAAATAGAGACCCCCCAAAAAATAACAATAATAGAAAAGATCCATTAAAATAGGAGCTGATTTTTTGAAAGGATAAACATTGATAAATCTTTAGTTAGATTCAGAAGAAAAAATAGAAAGAGGGTTGAAATAAAATCAGAAATGAATTTGGAAAGTTATAACCAATACCTAAGAAACACAAAGGGATGACACTAATGCAAAAAATCATATGCCAACAAATTGGACAACCTAGAAGAAATGGGTAAACTCCTAGAAACATGCAATCTTTTAAGACCATATCATGGAAAAATAGAAAATCTGGATAGACTCATTACTAGAATATAAAATGAATCAGTAAGCAAAAACCTCCCAAAAAATAAGTGTCCAGGGCCATAACACTTCACTGATAAATTCTATAAAACATTCAAAGATGATTTAATATCTACCCTTTTCAGTCTCTTCCAAAAAATTAAAGAGGTGAAATGCTTCCAAACTCCTTTTATGAAGCCAACATTGTTACCCTGATACTAAAATCAGACCATGAAGACATGACAGGAAAAAAAAAAAATACAGACCAATATCCCAATGAACATAGCAAAAATTCTAAACAAAATATTAGTGAACCTAATTCAATAATATATTAAGTGTATTTAAAAGATCATACAGCATGATTAACTGGGATTTATTCCAGGAATGCAAGGATAGTTAATATTCACAAATCAATCAAAACAATTGGTGTGATACACTGCATTAACAAAATGAAGGGTAAAAATAGTATGATTATCTCTATAGGTGGAGATATAGCATTTGATAAAATTCAGCATCCATTTATGACAAAATTTCTGAACAGAGTGGGTGTAGAGGAATGTTCATTAACATAATTAAAGCCATATATTACAAGCTCATACCTAACATCATACCCAGTGGTAAAAGTTGAGAGTTTTTCTCTAAGATTAGGAAGAAGACAAGGATTCCTATTCTTTCTACTTTTATTCAACATGGTTTTAGAAGTCCTAGCAAAGCAATTAGGCAAGAAAATAAAAGGGAGATATATATATATATATGGAATAAGTAAAAATGCAACTGCTTGCAAGCAACATAATTTTTTATGAAGAAAATGCTAAAAACTACATACACACACACAAAACCTGTTAGAAATAGTAAGAAATTCAGTAAAACTCAGGATACAAAATTAGCATACAAACATCTGCTTGGGAGCACCTGGGTGACTCGGTGGGCTAAGGGTCCAACTCTTAATTTCCGCTCAGGACATGATCTCAGGGTCATGAGATAGAGCTCTGCATCTGGCTCTGTGCCCAGCAGGGAGTCTGCTTGATACTGTTTCCCTCTCTCTTACCCACTCCTCAACCCTCTCTCTGTCTCTAAAGTAAGTCTTCACAAAAAAATCTGTTGCATTTTTGTACCACTAACAATGTCAGAATAACCATTCCCAAAGAGAAAAGAAATAATGAGTACTGATGTAGCCACAGTAGAAAAAAAGTATGGAAGTTACTCAAAAACCTAAAAATAGAACTACTGTAAAATCCAGCAATTCCACTTTCAGGTATTTATCTGAAGAAAATGAAAACAGTAATATAAAAAGACATGTACTCCCGTGTTCTTTGCAGAATTATTCATTATAGCCGAGAGTTGGAAACCTACTGTGACCATTGATGGATAAATGGATAAAGAAGATGTGATATATATTTAAATGTGTGTATATTTATTTTTTATTTTTAAATATATTATAAATGTATTTATATATAATATGCAAATATTTATGAATATATATTTATATGTATTTATGTATTATTTAAATTTATTTTGTATATATATAGCTAGATAGATATAAAAACTATATAATAAAGGAATACACTCAGCCATAAAGAAGAATGAAATTTTGTTTTTTGTAACATTGATGGGTCTTGAGTGTTTTATGATAAGTGAAATAAGACAGAGAAATACAAATAAATACCAAATGATTTCACTTATATGTGGGATCTAAAAGCTTAAACAAACAAAACAAAACAAAACCAGACTCACAAAGAGTCAGTTGCTAGAGGGCAGGTGGGTTTTAGGATGGGTGAAATAGGAAGGGATTCAAGAGGTACAAACTTCCAGTCATAATCTATATAAATCATGGGGATGTAGTATACTGCATGGTGACTATAGTTAATAATATTGTGCTCTCTATAATGCAACTTTATATCATGACGGGAAACAAGACTTTTCATACTGATCATTTCATATTGTAAATGAATATCAAATCATTATGTTGTATTCCTGGAATTCATTTAATGTTATATGTCAATAGTATCTCAGAAGTAGAATATATGGAGGCATATTAATGAAAGAGATTTATTTTAAGGAATTAGCTCATATGATCATGGGAATGGCCATGATCATAAGCCTGTAGGACAACCTGTAAGGTTGGAAACAGAGGATTAATGTGTTATAATCTTGAGGCAGAATTATTTTGTTTTTTGAGACTGTGATTTGCTCTTAAGATCTACTAATTGAATGAGGCCTACCCACATTATTGAGGGCAGTCGTCTTTACTTACATTAACTAATTGTGAATGTTAGTTATATTTACAAAATATCATCACAGCAACAATTAGACTAGTATTTGATCAAACAACTGCTGCCATAGGCACCTAACCAAGTGCACATATTATATATAAGTATATATAAAATATATAGTATATACATATATATATGTCATTTAGAAGGATTTTTAGTAAGATAAATGAAATTTAAAACTTAGTTTTACAAATTTAATAGAAAATGTATTTTTTCTTGTTAGAAAAACCACATATTTGGGGTAGTTTATCAGTTAGGAAGTATAAAATTAAGACAAGTAATGAAAAGATGTCACTTTTGAATTCTCTATATTACACAGGTCCATTAATACAGAAAAAAAGGGCAGTACAGATGAAGGGCATCCTATCAGCTTGGGGGAAAATATGTAATAATGATGATTTCAGCTCACTAAACAAGTCTAAAAGTTCTAGCTTCTAATCATTTCTCTCATTTAAAAGTCATGGCTACATTAAATACTATTCATTGGACTGTGAAGTAGCTATAATGCATTTTTGATATAGTCTTACTATATTAAAATGTCAACTAGTTTTTTACATATTTGGCCTTCTGTTAATGTATTTAATTTCCAACTTGGTATTGTTTTCTTGCCATATTCAACCTGGCTTATTTCTTTAACATCATTCATAATTTTAACACTTTGACTTTACTGAAGTTAAAAGCAGCAAATAAGTTAATAGATAGATCTGAACAGTTATATAATTTTATCCACTAAAACATTTAATTTTCTTATATCTTACTAATGTCTATTAGAGCACATCATAAAATTCTTTTCATTAATGCCAATTGCACAAAAACTAATTGAGTGAATACAGTGGAAGGAAAATATAATGAACTAATATGCAAATCATTAGCAAAGTGAAGCTAAAAGATTTAAAACTGGAATAGCTTCACAATTCTTTTAAAGCAGAATTTCATATTATACATACTCAAACAGAATCCCAAGTATTTTCAATATTATCATGAAAAATGAGAGAAACGATGTTGTTTTTAAATCGATGGCCATTCCACCTCTTTAACTCCCCGTCCCTTTGACTGAAATCTGTTGATCTAAGGAGTAAACTCCTTTCCTTTAAGTCATGATGTTGTTGTTGTAATACTGATTAAGCAAGAAAAAGAAAAGGGGGCCTGGCAAATGTGAATTTAGGTCCCTCTGATAGTCAATGATTGTAACTTAGTTCTCAAATTTTAAGACTTATCTGTAAAATAGGGAAAATAGCATTTTGTACATGGTTATGATAAAAGACAATTCTCTATGTAGCTGACCCTTGAACAACAACATGGGTTTGAACTGCGCAGGTTCACATATTTTTTTTCAGTAAGTAGATAAATTTATAGTATTGGTAAATACAATACTGTAAGTATATTTTGTATTTCTCATAATTTCTCAGTAACATTTTGTTTTCCCTAGCTTATTTTGTTGTAAGAATACATATGTAATACATAAAGCATACAAAATACCTGTTGATGATTTATGTTACCACGAAGGCTTCCAGGCAGCAGTAGACTACAAGAAGTTGAGGTTTTGGGGAGTCAGAAGTTATATGTGGATTTTGAGTTGTGTAGGGTGGAATCAGCATTCTTAACTCCTGCATTGCTCATGGGCCAACTATAATTACTTTCTATAATATGTATTCAGTCTGTCATGCCTATACTAATATACATATAAATGACACATTTTTATTATACTGTTGATGTAGATTAAATATATCCTGGCAAACCATCTTTACAAACCTTATGTGTATACACAGATATGTCCTTCTCTCTGATTATTATTTTAAGAAATATTCTTTATATCCTGTTATATAAAATTATCTATCATATATTCATCTGTGTTTAGTGGTTTAGATATATCAATATCCGTAACAACCTCAGTGAGGTAGACATTCTACTCCCCATTACTGATAAAGTAACTAACTGATGTTCAAAGAAAATAAGCATTTCTAATTGCTCTAGATAGTAGTCACAATTGATGTGGAAGACTGCCTGAACATAGAGCCTGTAGTGTAGCTCAGTACTTTATTTTTCCTATGTTAGTTGTCTGTTCCTCTTCAACATAACATCTGCTTCTATTAAGCCATTGACATTATTCATTCAAATATTGCCAATATCTAAAACATTATAAAACCCAAGTTTCCTTAATCTTATTTTATGTCATAAAGCTACTGGCATTGTGGAAGCTCTTCTCCTTTTTAAACATTCTGCCATCCTACACCCCCTTGGCTCTTGCCTTCTGCCACTGGTAGTCTCAACTTGTAACATATACTGGTAGAAGACTATGGACAGTGGACTATGGACATGGACATGGACTTGGATTGGAATCCTATAATCTCAGGCAAGTCACCTATTTTTCAACCATGTTTGCTCATCAGTGGATAATAATGGTACCTGTCTTGCAGGGACTTTATGAAGACTGAATGGATAACATTTGTAAAGCACCTAACATAGTTCATATGATACTTCAAACTTTGGTTGCCTTACCTTACTAATTTATTTTTGAGAATGGGACCATGAGACATATGGGTTTTCTAAGTTTCTGCCATTGAACACTCTTCTTCCACTCATTTTATTACTATTGTACATTTCATCCACACTCATGTTTCTAAATATGACTTTACTTTTTACTACCTCTAGTTATTCTGTTCTTATGTTCTAGGTACTGCTTTCACTTTTTCACTGCTTACTTTACTGTTGCTTTAATCTCTGCTCTATTTCTTTCATTTTGTGTCACCCTATATACTCTCAAAATACTCCTTATAATGTGTATATTTTAATATTCAAATTCCAAAATGGCCAGCAACTCTCCATTGTTGTCCAAAAAAATTAAAACATATCTGTCAAGATGTTAAA
This sequence comes from Mustela nigripes, assembly GCF_022355385.1. Lineage (NCBI taxonomy): Eukaryota > Metazoa > Chordata > Mammalia > Carnivora > Mustelidae > Mustela > Mustela nigripes. The sequence continues at coordinate 196,882,164 of NC_081558.1, forward strand.
TGTATTTGAAAATCCCCCTGAAATCTCTTTATAGTAGACATCATCTATTTTGTCTATTCTTTTTTAAACATTTTTCTTTTTTTCTTTTATATATTTATTTGACAGAGAGAGAGACAGTGAGAGAGGGAACACAAGCAGGGTGTGTGGGAGAGGGAGAAGCAGGCTCCTGGCTGAGCAGGGAGCTCGATGCAGGGCTCTATCCCAGGACCCTTGTATCATGACCCATAATGAAGGCAGACGCTTAACGACTGAGCTACCCATGCGCCCCTACATGTCTATTCTTGAAATCAAACACATTATTCAAGACAAATCTAGCGCTTCCATATAACTAAAGTTATTGGAGATTTTTCTAAAGAGATGATGTCCTCATTACACATTTTTATTTATTATATACTTCATTAAAATCTTTCCCAGGAGACTTACTCTAAAATTCTTTTTTTTTTCATTTTATACAACACTATGCACATGATGTATCCACATAGCTCCTGTACTATTCACTAAATTGTCTTGATTAGATGTCACACTATGTAGTCACCTTTATATAATTTCACACATGGTTCTTGATTCTAGAAACAATATTGAAAATTAATTAACAAAATTCTAGAATAAGAAAAATACCCAAGCAATAAAGATAGATTCAATGGGGCACCTGGGTGGCTCAGTGGGTTAAAGCCTCTACCTTTGGCTCGGGTTGTGATCCCCGGGCCCTGGGATGGAGCCCCTCATCGAGCTCTCTGCTCAGCAGGGAGCCTGCTTCCCTTCCTCTCTCTCTGCCTACCTGTGATCTCTGTCTATCAAGTAAATAAATAAAGATAGATTCAATACCATTGAGTAGTTTTTAAAAAGTCTTCCCTACTTTTCAGTTTTCCCCACTCATGTCTATGAGAACCATGAGACACATCAATACCATGCTTTCAAAATTCTGACTATCCTGTTTTATTCGCTAAAAGGACACATTTACTTTCTCATTTCTCAACAAAACTTTGAATTTTTAGGTATATAAAGGAAATAGTGAAGAGGTAGAAAAGAAACATTGCCCTTCTTTCTTCCAAGCCAAGTATACAGTCTTCAGATCAGTAATAGCCACCTTGGAGAGTACTAGAATGAGGTTTTTGTGAGCCATGCAGAGCCTCTAAAGAATTTATAAAACAGGAGAACATAAAGCTTGAATTAATGCTCCATGCAATGTTATATGATGTATAGAAAAATTTGTCAGTACCATTGAAACAGGCTTGCTTTGCAAGTTCTTTTCAGACTAAAACTTGAGTGAGACATACAATTGAAAAAGATAATAGTTATATTAATGAGATTCAGAAACTATGCTTTATCTCAAAACACTGCCAAACTAAATACAATGTAAACAGAAATAAAGTGACATGCTTAAGAAGAAGAAAGCATAATCGAGACACAGAAAATGAAGCAGAAAAAGCATTTGCAGTCATCACATTCCAAACACAATTGGAGAGAACTGAAATATAGCCCATTGGAAGGAAAAAGCAATCACTGAACACAGTGCATGACAGGGCGGGGGAGTGGGAGATTCAGAGTTCTGTAGAACATTTGTTATCATAGTGGAGTTCTGTAAGTGCTTTTCTTATGAAACCACTGATACTGAGTTTCCAATCTAGCCACAAAAATGTGAGCAATTGGAATGTTAGCACAGAAAGTCAAAGACAAAATTTCCCCCCATAGGTGTTACCAAATACTACAAAGCCTTGATGACTTAAAGGTTTTTCATGTTTTTTCTCCTCTGTGAATTGGATATGAATCTTTCCAAGGGAGAAAAACAATCTTATTTACTTTAACATGCATAGGGCTTCTTCCATTCCGCCGCAGATGTTACTGAATTTCCACTGTGCTTAAGATGTCTTAGTTGTATCTGGAATGTATAGAACATTTACAGATAATCTAGGTAGAATGTAAACAAATGTTTAGATACTGTTATCTAGATGTCCTTCACCAAGGAATTCTTTTAAAGAATTAATTTCTCGTGAAAATACTTTTAATCTTTATAAAAACACATAGACATATGTTAAATATATTTTCAGAAGTAATGTATAGTTTTATACATAAAATTCATTTAACCATCTTCATTTTATACTTTGAATTTTAATTAAATCCAAAGGAAATTTAGAAAAGGAGATTAGCATTTACATACACAGTGGCAGCATTTGGAACAATCTAATTTTTAATATATGATTGGCAGGCAAAGATGTGACCTAGACAGATACCCTTGGGGAGTCTTAAGGGAAAATAATAGATTTTTAATTTTTTATATGCACCCATTGTCCATAATATCATTTCTGTTAAATATTTTTAAAGTGACTAAAGTTGATGATGAAACAGATGAAATAGAAAAGTTCCTGGGATGTTACCTTTAAGCTAAAATAATAAAACATTATTAACTACAGTAGGAATATGTGAAGAACTCTGCTTTCATTATATATTCATTATATATTAGAATGGCAGTCACAAAAGGCTCATTCCTTTACATAGCAGAATAAATCAACTTAAAAACCTTAGAAAATATGAGAATCATCTGGCATGCATTATTTATTTTGAAGGTGAAGAAATTCACATATAAGAAAGTTTACAGACTCACTCAAGCTCACATTGTTAAAGTCATAGTTGACCATTTCTATCTTAGTGTATTAATTAAAACAATACTGAATAGAGGTTCCTGGGTGACTCAGTGGGTTGAGGCTTCTGCCTTCGGCTCAGGTCATGGTCCCAGGTGTCCTGGGATAGAGTCCCACGTCGGACTCTCTGCTTAGCGGGGAGCCTGCTTCCTCCTCTCTCTCTGCCTGCTTGTGATCTCTGTCTGTCAAATAAATAAATAAATAAAATCTTTTTAAAAAAATGCTGAATAATTTATTATAGGTGTCAGAATATATATGTATATTATAACACTGATACTAGCTATAAATCCATTAATTACTCCTTTCAATTTTCTTTTTACATCATATTCTACTTAATTTCTTAATCTTTACCTTAAACTTTACCTAAAATTAAAATTATAAATATACAGCAAATCAAAATGGAACTGAATTTGCAATACTGTTATTTTCCAATGACAATATTCCAGTGTTGATTTTAAATGAGGTCAACACACTAAAGAATTTACAGGTGTACTTAACTACTATCTTGCGTAGTAATATTTAAAACAATTGTGTTCTGGGATTTTTAGAATAGAACACAAAGAGAAACTGAGAAACTGGTATCCGAAAGATACATTAATATAAATTGCTTCTGACTTAATTTTGAGTAAATAAAATTCAAACACTGAAAAAATAAAACTAAATTAAAAAAGAAGAAGAAAACACACACCATAAATTTCAGAATAACACTTAGAAAGTCCTGACATAATTCTAGCTGCAAATAGCAAAAAAATATGAGAGTATGAGGATTTAGCATGAGAATTTCAGGGAGGGAGGATTTCAGGACAGGATAGGAGGTTTTTGTGGACTAAATGCTGTATTTACTGTATTTATGGGTAACTGTGCGTATTCCAGAAATAAAGATGTATAAGGAGAATAACAAGAAGGCGAATTCCCTGATGAGGTCACTGTGTGTTTGCCTATGACCATCTGGAGATATATGTGTGCATACACACATATCCATCTGCATATGCATATGCATATACATATAAATATATTCCCAGCAGTTGTCACTCAGAAAGAACTTGCTAAAAACAAAAAATATATATTCATATCTGAAAATAATAATGAGTAGAACATTTGAGTCTTTATAATTGAATCACTTTAGAAAGGGCACTCTTAAATTCACTAACTGAATGATATGTTTTTGTTATATAGATTTGGAAATTTTCACATTAAGTTACAGATCGTAAAATATCCTTCATTCATTTCAATGATAAAAAAAAATCTTAATACTTTTCATCCAGGAAAATACTATTCCATACTTGTATTCCATACTATCTGTATGGAAAATACTATCTGTAGCTTGTATCCCTACAACTTTATAACCCTTCCGGTAATATCATCACCACACTAGTCAGTCAGTGTCTGAGAGAGGTCTCTGCTCAGCCACCATTTGCACAAATTTTGTCCTTCACAAGTTGCCTTGACCAAGGAAGGCCAGTGAGAGATAAAACCCAGATCTTGTTCTGCACACCAAACACACGACCTTGGTTCAGGACCGCATCAGCTGGTAAGACAGGGCAGCTCTTTGTCATTTCTTTTTCCAGGAAGTGCATCCTTTTTAAAATTCATAAACCTTGAGTGACAGCTCATAGTATCTTACTGAATAAATAGATAAAATACTGGTAATCATGTACCATCTATTCCATTAATTCTAAAGATTTAATAAAGATAAGTTGTACAATGTGTTAAATGCTGGCAATTATTATTAAATAAAAATGACAAATTAACCAAGCTGGAGTGGTCAGGGTCAGGGTCTTTCAGCAAACACTGAAGATAAGGGAGTGATCTGTCTTGCTGAGGGACTGACAAAAGATCTTTGATTTTTACTCTGAAAAGTGAAGGCACTGATAAAAATTTGATTAAATATGTCATAAGATCTAACTTACGTTTTTAAGTAATTAGTTTTCAAATAAACAATCTTCCTGCTGTGTTGATCAAACTTCTGTTTTTTTTTTAAGTGAATACACTTACTACACTATTGATAATGGCATCAAATTTTGAAAGAGGAAAAGCAATTAGGACATTATGGCAAATATCCAGGGTGAGAGAGACGTGACTTTTGAGAGAATTTTAGTTGTAGAAATGGAGTGATCAGATACTAAATGCCATTTCAAGGTGAACCTGTAAGGATTTTCTGACTTATTATGTGTCAGTTGTGAAGGAAAAAGAGGAATAAAGATTATGAAAATTATCAAACCATAGTATTTCCTCATCAGAATTATCAAACCATAATATTTCTCCATCACTTTCTCTATTCCATAGGGAAGCAAGACATTTTCCGTAATTCCGTTTATGCCTAATCCACGAGATTTTTACTATTTGTCCAACTCTACAATTTCCTCATAGAGAGGAATGGAAGCTAATGATGAAAAAAGTACTAAACATTTGCCATGGCCAAATAATGGCTGTCAGTCAATATATATATAAAAAGATAAAGAGCTGGGAAATGCAGATGAAAACACTAGTAAGACACTATTTCAAACGTGTCAGCTTGAAGAAAAAGTAAAAATATGTTAATGCCAAATATTGGTAAGGATATGATGACGGAGTCACTCTCATATATTTTTGATGGGAGTGCAAAACAGCAAAAACAATTTGATAAAAAAATCTGACGATGTCTTGCAAAGAGGAAGTCTCACGTTTCCTTTAACCCAGCACATCTCCTCCTAGGTACGCGTACTGCTGATTCTCTTGCCCATCTTCTCAAAGAGACAACAGCAATGTGCAGTGCATAGTACTTTTTCATGGCCAAACAACTTCCACAAAGATTTACCTTGATGTTTATCAATATGCGAATGCATGTATTTCATTGTTTATACAATGGGATTTTATTATTTCCCTATTGTTATTTAACAAATAACCCTAAAATGTAGCTGCTTAAGACAGTGTGCATTTAATTATTTTACAGCTGCTGTGGGTCAGGAGTCTGGGCATGACTTAATCAAGTCCTCTGACTCGGGATCTCTCATAAGACTATAGTCAAGACGTTAGCCAGAGCTATTGTCTCATCTCAAGACTAAATTTGGGGAAAATCTGCTTCCAAGCTCACTTAAGTGTTTGTTGGCAGGATTCAGTTCCTTGTGAGCCGCTGGGCTGAGAGCCTCAGGTCCTCAATGACTATTGGGGGCCTCCCTTGCTTCCTTTTTATATGGGGCTCTCCATGCAGCAGCTCACCGCATGGCAGCTAACAGGTGAAAGAGTAAGAGGTGTGGAGAGAAGCCAGACACTTCGTGATCTAATTTCAGAAGTGGCTTCTCGTTGCTGTTGATTTTGATTTGGGAAAAGTTAGTAGGAAGCAGGGGTCATTGGCCTGCTTGTAATAAACTCTCTACCACAGCTTCTAAGAGCAATTAAAATACAAAACAATTAAAACATATGATCTAAGGCTGCAAGAACCAGTGTCTGTGTGGAAACCCCAAACACTTAACAGTACATGTTAAATGCAAGGGCAGGGTACATAAGTATAGGACTACTTCTATAAAACATAGATATATCTGATAGATGATAGATGATTGTTAGATAGATAGATGGATAGATGGATAAAAGATTTAAAGAAAACATAAACACTCTATTCAGGGCAGTGGTTTCTTGTTTGTGAGACAGGAGCGGATAATATCAGGAAGTATAAACAGAAGGGTTTAATTGTTTTTGGAAGAATTTATTTCATACTCTGGATGTTAAGTATAATATAATTATCTAGACATGTTTTATAATATTTCAGAAAAAAATTGAGAACCTGCAGTCTACTTCAAAAAGGATTCAACCGTATCATGGAACTTTATGTATGGAATGAATGGAAAACCCCTGGTCCCTGCTCTAGGGATAGAGCACAGAGTGCAACGTCTGTGTGGCTCATTCTTAGCTCCCTAAACCCTGTATATATGCAGATTCATCACATCTTCCCTGATTCTCGAAAGCAAGCCTCCAGAATTATTGGAGTCTCATCGTGCTCCAGTTTGTTTGAATCAACTTGTTTTCTTGATCTGCCTTTGCTCTTGACCACCTTATGCTTAACTATTAGTATTATCAGACATTGTGTGTGTGTGTGTGTGTGTCTAGTTTGTTTCTAGACTGACTTTCAACACTGGGTCCATAGGAATACCATACACTCCTTGCTATATCATGTTTTTCTAGCTACAAATGCAATCGTAATTTACGGCAGTTTAGTTTGAATAAATAAATACCTAAAGATATTTTCTAAATTTAAGTTGAATTCAGCCAAAGTTCCATACTTTTCTCCTATTTTAAAGGGACTGCGGAACCCGTCTTGGGGTAAATCACTATCATTCTATCTGTAAAATGCCTTCTTTTCTTTTCTTAGTTTTCAGAGTACAGATGATTGTTTTTTTTTTTATATCTTTTTTTTTTTAAAGATTTTATTTATTTATTTGACAGAGAGAAATCACAAGTAGGCAGAGAGGCAGGCAGAGAGAGAGAGAGAGAGGAGGAAGCAGGCTCCCTGCTGAGCAGAGAGCCCGATGCGGGACTCGATCCCAGGACCCTGAGATCATGACCTGAGCTGAAGGCAGTGGCTTAACCACTGAGCCACCCAGGCGCCCCGATTGTTTTTTTTTTAAATAGGGAGATAAATTTCAAGAATTAAACATAAAAATGAGAATGACAGGTAATGTAACTTTATGTAGAGGAGAATTTTATATTTTTAAAAGAAAAACTATTTTAGATTCAGTATGGGTAAAATATTTTATAAGAAATTCTGTATCCAGTTTTGTATGATTGGGAATATATCTATGTTTTGTTGATAAATATGTAATACAGTGAAGTTACATGAAACATATTTCTTTTTTTTAAGATTTATTTATTTATTTATTTGACAGACAAGAGATTACAAGTAGGCAGAGAGGCAGGCAGAGGGGGAAGGGAAGCAGGCTCCCCGCTGAGCAGAGAGCCTCATGCAGGGCTCCATCCCAGGACCCTGAGATCACGACATAAGCCAAAGGCAGAGGCTTAACCCACTGAGCCACCCAGGTGCTCCAAAACATACTTCTTAATTAAATTAAATTTGTGATATAACTGAAGACCCAAATAGTAGAAAATTTCTGTAATACTCATTTGTAATCCTGAAACCAAAACCAGACAAGAGTAGCTCAGGAAAATTAAATCCTAGGCTTATCTTCCAAAACTACGAAAGAAATAAAATAAAATATTAATATAACACACACACACACACACACGACAGGTTTTTTTCCAGAATGCATGGGTACTTTAACATTACAGAGACTATTAATACAATGCTCAACATTACTAGATCAAAGAAGAAACAAACAAATAAATTTATATGATTATTTTAGTTGATATAAGAAATGGAAGAATTTAAAACTCATTTATAAGGACTGTTAGCATGGTAATTTTCTTAATTTGATAAATTATATTTACCAATAGAAAATAGGGCAAGTATAAATAATGGAGACACTTAGGTCATATCTTCTTTAATTAAGAAGTAAGATAAGGCTCCTGCCAAGTCTTGTTTATTGAATATAATGTTAAAGTTATAGTGGACACACTAAGTAAAAAATAAAAAGGACTGGAAAAGAAAGATAAATGTTACTACTTACAGATGACCTAATTGGTGACAGAAAATTTAACAAATCAGACTAAGCATCCTTCATCTAGGGATTAAAGAACTGTGATTTATTCCCAGGATACAATAATATTAAATATCAGTGAAAACAACTGAATTGTATCTTCATGAATCACTATGGATAAAGACTTTAAAATACAGTATTCAGTGAAATGCTAAGATGTTGAAACTGTATTTATTTATTTATTAAAGATTTTATTTATTTATTTGATGGAGACCACAATTAGGCAGAGCAGCAGGCGGGGTTTGGGGGGGGGCTCCCTGCTGAGCAGAGAACCCGATGCTGGGCTGGATCCCAGGACCCTGGGATCACGACCTGAGCTGAAGGCAGAGGTCTCAACCCACTGAGCCACCCATGTGTCCCGAAACTGTATTTAAAACAATACGATTTATTTAAAACTTTAAAACACACCAAATAGTATGTGGTGTGTCTTCAAATTATGTGCATGTGGCCTAAGGACAAAACTGCTCCTGGGAACCATCTCCTGCCTTGGGGTTAGTTTTTATTCCTAGGAAAGAAGAAAGGAGATGAAGTGAAAGTTGAAAATTTTCTGTATCTGCTGCAACCCTAACACTCTGTTTTGTAAAGAGTACAATTTGTATAACATATGGCACAAAATTTTATCTCAGTACTGGATCATAATTGTTATTTGGTATTTTTTTAATATTTAAAACATTCTATTACTATTATTAAAAAATAAAACAAGTGATTTTTTATTTTATATGTTAAAAATTTTTAAATTATTTTGTATTTTTAAAATATGAAATACATAAATTATCACTTTTTTGTATTTCAAAATGTGTGTATTTGCGTACATATTCACATGTATTTGTGTACTCCTATGAAAAAGCTTGGCTTAATCATTATGGTGGACATTTGTTTCTTCATTCACTTTCACTGCCACTTTTGACCAAAAACATATCGAACTTAGAGGGTTTATTGCCATATTTGAGGAGATTTTAAATTATCAAGTAAACTTAAAAATTAAAATAATATACTTTAATGCATTCTCAAATGTTTATCATTTTATTATCTTAAGGACTTATGCTTGAATTGCTAGGTAGATTACTATAGATCCTAATCACTATTAAGACACATTTTCCTTGTAACTGACTAACCTTGTTCATGTCTAAATTTTACTTCAGGTACTGAGTAATAAATAATGAACTGTAAAACTATTTGTAAGAAGCTATCAGTTTCACCAGAAATTAGTTTACTAGCTTATTCTTTAAACATTATAGTACTAATTACTACATTTCTATTGGTTTCTCTATTCTATGGACATTTCTAAGTACTCTGCCTACCTCAATTTATTTAATCTTGGTAAAAACCTAGTGAAGAAGTGAAGAGTCTGAAGTTACTTGCCCAAGGTCAAAAAGCTAGGAAGTGGTACATTTGGTATTTGCAATCTGATAATATAGCTTTAGAGAAAAGGTTTTATCTCATTATCTCATTCATTCTGTGTATCAATCCTTTCTGTTTTACTACATATGAACCTATTGCATAACTAGTTCTACAAATATTTAGTGAAGGCACTTTTGTATTAGTCATTATTCTTAAATTGGGAATGTGGAAGCAATACAGATTTTTAATGCTCTAAAAATTAAATGAACTATCTCAGATGTGTTTATAAGCTAAGGGACATAAATATATCTGAATGATCCCTTGGTTGGTGGTATGGAAGTCAAATTAAATCTTGAACAAAAACAATAAAATATGGTATATCTAACATTTTGAAGCATGTATTATATGCCATGGAACTTTTCTAAGAGCTCTATTGATTGATTTATTCAAAATACACACACACACACGCCATAATTATCATTATCTTCTACAATGAACAATTTGAAGCACAGATATTTTAACTAATTTGTCTAAGTCTCCCAACTATGAAGTACCAGATTTGGATGATCAGACTGGGGTCCATTACTAGTCATCAAATGCCTTATTTTGCTAAATAAATAAGTAAATTTTAAAATTAATAATGAAACAATATGCTATTTTATTTTAATAAAGCCAGAATTCATTAATAAACTAATAGAATATCTATTATGGTTATTTAGTCTATATAGTTTTAAAATATTATTATTTTTAAAAATTTTCAGCAAACATTCTTTGGTTCATTTCTTTCTTGACCTCCAGGCAATACTTCTCCATTGCGGTTGATGTCCTGCTCTCTCACTCACTGTGATGCCAGCATTGTTTTGGTTTCATATCTTTTCTCTTTCCCTTCCTTTCCTTATACTTAATTTGTTTTTTAAACAACTGTTTCCTCTTTTATTTTCATTTATTTTTATTTTTTTGGAATTTTGGTTGGTAAAACAGTTTCAGATTTGGTTTATTTGAGTATCCTTGCTTAAAAATATTAAAATTGGAAAACTCTGTGGCCCCAAATAACTGTTTTTATTACATGATTTCGCTGGACCATGAAATCCAAGCCTATGGCCTAAAGATGTTAAAGCCTCATCTTCTAATCACAATGTGCTTTGATACTTAAAAGTACAAATATTATTTTGTGATTTTTTTTCTTTCCACTCTATCCTTTTGTTTTCCACTCTCACTTCATTATGATGAAAAATATTAAGTCCACCTTATTCATCTTTGTTAAATTTTTATTGCTGGTAAGACGTTTATCCATAATTTGTCTTGAAGAATTTTGTCAAAATTGAATTGTGTTGTTCTCCAAAATGATTCCAAGTGATCTTGGGCTCAGAAAATTGTAAAACCACAGATTTAATGAAAAATTATTTTGGCAGGTTTATAATTTAAGAATGTAAATATTACATATTATATATTTAGTTGGTTCAGTAACATGCCCGAGAATACCTATGAAGTTCAGAACTCTAAATAGAGTGTTCTTTTCCACTTTATGCACATATTTTTAGATGGATAGGATATTTCACTACAGCGAAAGAAATGAGACAGATGTGTAGTAATAATTTGTGCAATTATAAAATATTTTTGAAGACATTATTCTAATGTGTGCTGGGTGCTAAAATTTTGACATCCTCACAAAGTTGCCAAGCAATTAAGAAAAATGGCAAGACTAGAAATTGGAAATTAATCATTGCTAAAAATGTAGAAGTGGTATATTGATTTGTACTAAGAAAAAATTAAAAGTACAATGCCAAAAGTACCTAGTTGTCTAACTATTGCAGTTATAGAGCTGATTTAGTAGATGAGGGGGCAGTAAATTTAACCGAACTTTTCATAAAACAGAGATGTTCGTGGAACATCCAAAATTTTGCCTAATAAATTGAACTGCTGTAGAATTTATATGACAGTTCTCCCTTTTTATAATTTAATGGGAAAAGTTCTGACAAAAAACTTACAGGAATATATGTATCATTATCGTATACCTCCTGGGAAAACAGTATGAGATATGCACTTTTGGAGAAAGTAACAGACTATAAAATTAAATGTAAGTGCCAAAAGACTTGGCTTATTTTAACTATAATTTTATACTATAGCATGAATGCATATTCTTGTAGATTATTGCTGTTCAAGAACTCTACTATATTTCATGGTTTAATCAATGTCAGAAATTATTAAAAGGGCAAAATTTAGGAAGAAATTAACACATCTTGTTTTCTGAAAACTTGAAAACATTAACTGATGGAAATAAATCTTGTATAGGATCATTCTGTTTGATTTGAGAAACAATCTTGTGAAAATACTATTTACAGATTTTATGTAGTTCATATTGTTTCCAACCAAAATTATCTTACCTTTCCAATTGTTGGGAGGCCAAGAATTACAAAAACTGATGTCTATTTCCATACATATCTAACCTCTTTTGGGGGTGTGTATAGAATTACAGTTCTTCATAAAATTTCAAATGTATTTGCATGTTTAATGCATACCTAAACAGCAAACACAGAACACATTACAGAGTTTTCTTGTGTCATTATAAAAGCCAATTTTGTTCATTTTAATGAAATTATGTTGTCTTGAAATTCACCATTTCCCTTAGAGCTCTCAGGTTTCTTTTACCTTCTAACTTTTTTTTTTTTTTAAAGATTTTGTTTATTTATTTGACAGACAGATTACATGTAGGCAGAGAGGCAGGCAGAGAGAGAGGAGGAAGCAGGCTCCCTGCTGAGCAGAGAGCCTGATGCGGGGCTCGATCCCAGGACCCTGAGATCATGACCTGAGCCGAAGGCAGAGGCTTAACCCACTGAGCCACCCAGGCGCCCCTACCTTCTAACTTTGAAACACTCTTCTGCATATCCATCTCATCCTTATTTTATGCATAATTTTATAGATAATCCAAAGCCTTTTGGGGACATCTGTGTGGCTCATTTGGATAAGCATCTGACTTCAGCTCAGGTCAAGAGCTCAGGGTCCTAGGATCCAGCCCTGGCTAGGGCTTTCCGCTCAGTGGGGAGTTTGCTTCAGGAGTCTCCCTCTGCACGCCCCCAACCCCGACTTGAGCTAATGCTCTTTCCCTCCAATAAATAAAATCTTAAAAAAAAAAAAAAAATCTTAAGCCTTGCACTAGAGTGCAAACTCAGTGACAATACAGGATCCATACGGAGGTTCACAAGGGGCTTTCAGATGGTCGATGGTACTAGATTCCTCATACGCAGTAATTTTAGCATCACTTAAATATAAACCAGTCCTGCATATCTGAAGTTTCTATTACACTCAAAGTTTGACATAAATGTAAGAAGATAGTTTTGAGGAGATAATGTTACAAATACACATTTATATTTAGTTGCTACTGGAAAACAAACTGAGATTGATGACTTAAGAATGAGGTTCTACTAACTTAGAAGATTAATGTTAGTCTAATTATAAAGTCTCTGAACAAAATACTTTCATATCTTTAAATTGGGAGAATCAGTCAATGATTATTATGAATAAGTTATACAGCATTGTTAGAGTATTGCTTGGGTTGTCACCTGATGGCAATCATCTGTTTGGTATCAGAAGGGCATTTAGCTTTTCTTCTGGTGAATGGGGTTTTGATGCCTTACACACAGAGTCAATGATCTTAGGAAAATTAAACTTCTTAGGTGGAGAATAATATCATTTACTAAGACTAATTTTTGCTAGATATGAAAGGATACATTTTCCTGCAGGTTTTTTCCAGCTTTATTGAAGTATTGTTTGACAAAACTGTAGGATGTTTGAAGTGTAAAGCATGATGATTTGATGTCTGTATACATTTAAAAGGATCCTGCCCATCAAGTTAATTAACTCATCCATCGCCTCACATATATATCTTGTGTGTGTGTGTGTGTGTGTGTGTGTGTGAAATCATTAAGTTCTACTTTCTTAACTAATTTCAATTATGCAATATGGTATTATCAACTGTAGTTACCATGTCATGTATTAGATCTTCAGACCTTATTTATCCTTAAAAGTTGTTACCCTTTCCCCAAACTCTTCGTATCTCCCTCTCCCCCAGCCCCTGGCAACCACTTGTCTACTCCCTACTTTGGTAAGTTCAACTGCTGTTTTTTTGTTCGTTTGTTTGTTTGTTTGTTTTTTATTCCACATGTAAATGATACCATGCTTCTGTTCTCTACCTGGCTTATTGCACTTAACATAATGCTTTTCAGGTTCATCTATGTAGTTGCAATGGCAATTTCCTTCTTTGTAAAGGCTGCATAACAGTACAGTGTATGTGCGTGTGTGTGTGTGTGTGCATATGTGTGTGTGTTCACCAGATTTTAAAAATTCATTCATCAGTCAGGGTATACTTAGAGTGTTTCCATACCTTGACTATTGTGAATAATGCTCCTATGAACATGGGAGTACAGATATGTCTTGGAGGTAGTGATTTTATTTCCTTTGGATGTATGCTCAGAAGTGGAATTGCCAGATCATATGGTAGTTTTCTATTTTTAATTTCTTGAGGAATCTCCATAATAATTTACATTTTCTCTCTAGTACTTCACATTCTCAACAGTGTACAAGTGTTTCCCTCCACATCCTTTCCAGCATTTGTTACTGTTTTTTAAAAAATATTTTATTTTTTAGATTTAATTTTATTTTTTGATAAGACACATCATTACATTATCTCATTATGGTTTAAATTGTATCTCTCTGATACTAGTGATGTTGAGTATTTTTTCATGCACCTCTTGGCCATTTGTATGTTTTCATTGGAAAAATATCTCTTCAGGTGCTTTGCCCATTTTTTAACTGGGTAATTTGGGTTTTTTTGTTGTTGAGTTGTATGTGCTTCTTGTATATTTTGGATATTAATCCCTCATCAGATATGGGATTTGCTCTTATTTTCTCCCATTCCATAACTTGCGTGTTTTTTAATAAAGAATGAACATTATTTTAAAAATATTTTAAAAGGGGTTTTTATCTTTTAACATCATTCCCTGATGTAATACCAAGAATGTTGCAATTTTACATAAGATCCTTTTCATCATTAACCCACCAGTCAACTCACTCTTGTAAGTATTAAAGATTGCTTGTTGTCAAGACACTGATATTTAGTATACTTAAATTTGAGTTGAAATTGTTTTAATATATTTTGTGTGGCAGATGAAATTTTGACATCCCCAACTATGGATAAAAATAAAATGGAAAACCACAGGAAGTTATATATGCTTTTCCTTCTTCATGAAATTAGTAATTTGGGTTATAATACATATTTGTCTTGCTATGTAGAGATAGTAACCACAAGGAAAAATTGTGATTTTAATTATTATTTTTTGTATTCAGTAATGGAAGTTAAATCTGGTAATTATACCAAATAACTATCAATATACATACCTTATCTTCTGAAATAAGATATAATTTCTATTTAGTGTAATGGAAAGTACATATTTAATAGCATACATAAAGTTCATAATTTTCATATACGTTGAAAATAAATTAAGACTTACGCTTAAATTGATGCATACATCTATGATTTTAGAGTACTATGTAGTCATTATTTCACCTGATGTCATAATTTATTTGATTATAATATGAATATTTCATATTATATGAAATATAATATGAATATTATGTGA
Organism: Mustela nigripes; assembly: GCF_022355385.1. NCBI lineage: Eukaryota > Metazoa > Chordata > Mammalia > Carnivora > Mustelidae > Mustela > Mustela nigripes. Next base: position 196,897,407 of record NC_081558.1, read on the forward strand.
AATATTCATATTATATGAAATACTTTCATATACTTTCATACTAAAGGGGTGTATATTACTTTCTAAAGGAAAAGAAGATCTGAGGAGTAGTTTTTTAAATACTTAGAGAGGTTTTACTAACAGCCTAAAGTACACTTGTTAGTATTGGAAAAAATAACAATCACTCCTTAAAGGATATCCTTGCAGTAATTTATCTGTTCATTTATTAACAATATACTATGTACCAGAGAAGCACCCTGCCTAGAAGTTTCCATGATTGGTAGAGGAATAAGGCCCTCATGAAAATTTACACTCTACACGCAGTAAGAAAGTGAGCAGGTAGGGGCGCCTGGGTGGCTCAGTGGATTGAGCCGCTGCCTTCAGCTCAGGTCATGATCTCAGGGTCCTGGGATCGAGTCCCGCATCAGGCTCTCTGCTCAACAGGGAGCCTGCTTCCTCCTCTCTCTCTCTGCCCGCCTCACTGCCTACTTGTGATCTCTCTCTGTCAAATAAATAAATAAAATCTTAAAAAAAAAAAAAAAAAAAAGAAAGTGAGCAGGTATGTGTGGTGATAGGAAAAATACAAGAAACTATTTGAGCATGTAATGAAAGTATCTTAGTTCAGAGGCAGGACCAGGAAAGACTCCCTGTAGGAAAAGATACTAATAAGCACTGACACATCTTTTAAATGGGCATATGCATGTGAAAGAAATATAAATCAGAATTTGAATGAACTTCTCTTAAGAGTGTTTGAAGTATTGACTTACTCCCAAGAAAAAAATTTTCTGTTAAAATACTCTTTGAAAATAAGATGCTGATTTTCAATTCTGTAATAACTTTTTTTTTAGTGCTGACATTTCTCATTTGCACATTATCCATGGTGTGAACCATATATGCACTTTTTTTTCCCAGCATTAATGAACTCTTAGCTCAAGCTTTCCCTAAGAGTTAATGAGTATCTGGAGTAGTAGGAGCTTCTAAGAGGAGTTGAGGACCCTTGATCCATATGGTCATTACCTTACAGGAAATGCCTGACCAACAGGTCATTATTGCTGTTATTGTGCTGAGAATATAAATAAATGATGAATAAATTGCTCAGTAGATTCATTTGCAATTCCCATAGATATTTATTAAAAAGCAAATTGCAGCTAATGGTATTTTAGTTCCATATTTTACTTTTATAGTTTCTACGTTTATAATGACATAACATATCTATAATATTTTCCAATTTTAAAAGTGAGATATTGCAGCATAAGAGTTTTCATGTAATTTCCAGGTATCCATCTGGCAAGTCAAAATAGGACATCAAATTCAATTATTCAGACACCTTTAGTGTTAGATAATTTTATGGCAAGTATACAGGAAAAATAAGTGGTATTTAACATGAAATATTTACATGCTTTGGTAACAAAGAAAAATAGCTTTATCTTTTTGCTTTTTACCAATTTAAACTTTTATTAGAACTTAATGAAATATAAATGTTCACATATTTTACATTTTAGGTTGGGCAAGTAAGAAATACTTGGAATTGAAATATTTCCAGAGACATTCAAGGAAATTTAATTCATTGTTTATTTATTCTTCAGTTAAATAATGTCAAAATTATTATTTTATATATAAATTAAATTGACCAGCATCAAAAAAACTACATCAGTAAATGGACCTAGCCCACTTCATTATTTCTAGAAATTCTATTAAATTAAATTCATTAATCATGAAACTCTCCAGAGATATCTAAAATTATGAACTGAAAATGGTATGAGTGCAAGTAAGAGGTCCATATACTTCCAAATCAATAAAGACCCTTTGTATTGAATATAACAGAAAATTCAAATAAAACTGGTATTATAGTGAATGGAATTAATTGACTCACCTAATTAAAAGTATAGTGGTATGATTGACTGTAGATGCACCTTTATCCATCTGCTTAAACTCAGCAAAAAATCCACTCCTCTATCTGCCCATTGCTGTTTGCTTAGTTCCTCTTCTACATTCAGATCTTGGCTCAAAGGCCAATACAATTTAGGACCACCTGTCATCAACCTCAATCTTTATTGGACTAGAGGAAGTCCCCCTGTTTTATGTTCTCACAGCAGCTTCTATTGTTTTCTCATTGTATTTATTAGTAGTAATAAGTGTATGTGTAGTTGTAATTTACTTATTATTAAAGTTTGTAATTAATTATTTACTTGCCTGGCACATCTCAGGCATGTAGTCTGTAATGAATGCTGCAATGAAATCAAACACCCATCACCATTCTTAACACATAACATGACCATGAAGATCAATACGGTCTGCCTTACTTTCTCTTGGGCTTTGTTCAGTGTTTGTCATTGCACTGCTCTCTGCTGAAATTCTGTCTTCCATGAATCTTCCCTGATTCTCAAAACAAAACAAAACAAAAGAAAAACTAGTTTCTGTTTTTGAAACCCCATGAGATATTATCTTTCTTTTAGCCTTGGTCATGGTCAAGTATCCATTACTGATTTGAGGATGTGTCTTATTTTCTCTACTAAATCATTAAATTCGGAGAGCATGCATCATCTCGTGTTTCAGTTTTCCATGGTGGAAAATTCATAGCTATAAATAAATATATTGAGTTGATAAATTAAAGAAGCACTCCTCTTAATTTGACAGTTTGATGTTATTTACAACTACTAGTGTTTCCTCGAAAATGTGAAAGGGATCTGTATTTTTATTTGTCTAGTTAGTGCTTTATAATATCATATCTAATCCAGTTTGTGCAAATTACATCACGTAAGACTGCCTTCTTTTAAAAGAATTATCCTCTAGGGGCACCTGGGTGGCTCAATGGGTTAAAGCCTCTGCCTTCGGCTCAGGTCATGGTCTCAGCGTCCTGGGATTGAGCCCTGTATCGGGCTCTCTGCTCGGCGGTGAGCCTGCTTCCTCCTCTCTCTCCATCTGCCTCTCTGCCTACTTGTGATCTCTCTCTCTCTCTCTGTCAAATAAATAAATAGACTAAAAAAAAAGAATTATCCTCTAATAAAAAATAAATAACAAAATAGATTTTTGCTATATGATGGTCTCTCCATATCCATTTGTAAGTAAAATGGAATGAGATAAACTCAGTTCTCTTTTATGATACCTTATATTTCATAAGCATGAAATACTAGGTAACTTCATTGGTTCTCTTTCCCATGAGAGAGAATCTCAATAACATCAGTAGATAGGTAAGATCTAAAAAAAATCAAAGTTTCGCTAGATATATACAGGCAACGTAGGTAGTTACTGAATCCAATACATATAAGATGAAGTTGTTTCTGTAGGTTTTCAAACAGTGGTTCTTTAAAAAATATTTTGTGTGCTTTTTTTTTTTTTTTTTTTTTTTTACTATCTAAAGAATATTTATAGCCATTAATAGGTAGAGGTGTTGATTTTGGTAAGTGAGAGTAAACTGTTTTCAAAATGTATTATATCTTTATTACCTAGTAGTTTTGCTTTTATTTATGAAACTTGGTTATTTCTTTATAACTCTTAAATCATATGTATTCAGATACAATAATGATTGACACAAACTATTAAAAGACCACTGTTTCCTATTTTTGTAGGCATTTTCATAATAAAATCTTTAAACTTGGAAGTATTGGGTTTAAACTTATGACACTGTAGTATTTAAAAAAACTTTTTTTCCCCCAAAATATTTATTTTTGTAAAAAGGAGAGAGTGTGAGAGTGAGCACAGGTAAGGGGAGAGGCAGAGGGCCAGGGAGAGAGAGAATCTTCAAGACACTCCACCTGAGTACAGAACCCAACATAGGGCTTCATCCCAGACCCTGAGGTGATGATTTGAACCGAAATCAAGAGTTGGACGCTCAACCAACTGAGGCACCTAGGTGCCTAAAACTCTTTATTTAGAATTGTTTGAGGCCACACCATATTGGATAACCTAACAAACCCACATAATAATAGCAAGCACTCAGTTTCAAGCCATACCCACAGAGATGACTGTGTGTATTCATTTTACAAACAAAATTTGAAGTTCTTACATTTTCACTATTACCTGAAATATCATTAAGAATAACAGAATCTTTAACATAGACACTTTGGCAATGTGGAGGTGTAGGACAGAAAAAGGATGTTAAATATGCAGTTCTGTTTTAGCACAGTTCCTCTGTCTTAACGTGTCCATTTTCAAAGTTTCTGTCTTTCTATTTTTTATTCCCTCAAGGCCAAAGCTGTTAACCTTAGAATGCTGTCCCTTATTTATGTTTCTATCCCTGGTTTCTCTGCTTTCCAAGCCATTAATTACTGATTGATAGTTAATCCTATTTCTGGAGGCACATGGTTGGTATTTTCAGGAGAGTGAACAGAAATAATACAGCTGTAATGGGCATGACTACCTAATTCCATAATCCTTTCATTAGTCAGGCATCTCGTTTAGTAGAGTATTTAATCCTGCAGAGAGCCCGGAGGGATCCGCTCATACTGTCACTGTGGTTTCGAATTTTTTAAGGGTTCATATCATTACATCTGAAGAAAAGTTCTAACTATGTTCTATAATAAACTATGGCAAAAGGTAGATTGAACACAAAACTTTGGGCATATTTAAATATTTCATAACAAATGAAGGTACAGTGATGGACCTTGTGTCCACAATTTTCCCTTTTAGCATTCCAACTCCAAATTCTCAATTCCTGTATGAATCAGAATCCCAATTTGCTAAATTCTGATAGTCTTCATTTAAATGCTCTTTTAGCTTGTCTTATAGCCCAAAGGTTATATTGAAATAAAGGATTTCTCTCCCAGATTAAGAATATATATTTTAGATACGGTTTCCCACTTTATCAAAGCACATGTTCTACTGAGTAATAATCAGTTCAAGGTTTATAGTTCTCCAGATTAATTTGAGACTTGTCTTTCCATAAATTTTAATTAAAGGAAAATTCTACTTACTATACATTTTATTATCCTAATAAAGGACATTACTGTAAAAAAATAGTTAAACTTCATTCATCAAATCATGCAGCAAAGTTATGGTTTAAGTGGGGTTTGTAAAATAATATTCATATTTAGTGTTGTTTCAAAGTCTTAAGCATTATTAAATACTGAATTTCAGGCAATAAAAAAAATAGGATAACATTTTTGGCCGATCTTCCAATCCTTTGAAATATTTTATTTAATGCATTTAAATTCTTAAAACTAAACCCACAACATCATGATAAATTTGCAAAATGAATTATTTTCATTTGCTATAAAAGTTTGCCATATGAAGTGATCATTAGAACAAAACATAAAAAAATTATTTAGATTTACATATTTTTGCTTCCTTCAAAATAGTATTTATTTTAAGATTTTTTAATTTATTTGAGAGAGAGAGAGTGAGCACATAAGCAGGCGGGAGGGCCAGAGGGAGAGGGAGAAACAGACTCCCTGCTAAGCAGGGATCCCCACACGGGTCTTGATCCCGGGACCCCAGGATCATTACCTGAGCAGACACATAACCAACTGAACCACCCAGCCACTCTTAAGATTATACTTAAATTCTCATTTTTTTCTTAGTCTAACAGTCTTCTGACCCTGAACATTGGAAGTTTTACAAATAACCTTTTAATTGTGGAGTGTATTTTTTAACATAAAGATAGTAGAAGACCAAATATATTATCATATGTGAAAATACGAAAGCAGATAAAGATGAAATCATAGAAACATTTAAAACCATGAACATTTTAGTTTTGAGTTTCAATTTAACTTTTTTAAAAGATTTTATTTCTTTATTCGACTGAGAGAGACACAGCGAGGGAGGGAACACAGTAGAGGGAGGGAAAGAGGGGGAAGCAGGCTCCCAACCAGAACAAGGAGCTCAATGGGGGTCTCGATCCCAGGACCCCGGGATCATAACCTGAGTCGAAGGTAGATGCTTAACGATTGAGCCACCCAGGCACCCCTCAATTTAATTTTAAAAGCAAGTTTTTGTTTTAATTGAGTAAACTCAGGGTGTGTCAATATTTTTTCCTCTTAATATTAGCATTTCTTAACTCAGCCCTACATAGAACCACCTCTGAAGAGGGTAAAAGATGTAAAAAGAAAATGGAATCTTTAGTCATTTTAGCAACAAACATTAGGGCAGTAGTCTTTCTTGTAATAAGATGGCCATTTTCCCCTGACATAATCAACTGGCAGTTCAGGGAGTTGTTTACCTCAATTTCCTAGGGTCGCAAAGTGGCAGCTCCTCAAATATGTATTAGAATACTGATAAAGGCTTCAATCGCGTGGCATAATCTTCTCAGAGCAATTCCCCTTGGTGGGTCATTAGAGCAAATAATGGAAGCATTTGTAATCTCTAGATAAAATTGGACTAAATGAAATCAGATTCCCAGTTTCCTTCATATGAGAATATTTCCTAATGTTGTCAGCATTTATTGAGCAATAAACTGGGGTGTTGACGTGGTACAAAAGAGAGACAGAGACCTCCCCCATCTTCCTTTAGCTTCGCCTCTAGAATGTTTGTTCTTTAAATTAAACATTTATGCAAACTGTAGATTCAGATGCTGTGCAAGCCCAAAGCTAAGAGGGCTGGTGAGGAGTTTTTCCCTGAGGCACTTGCAACCCATATATATTTTTTTAAAGTTTCCATGTGCAGAGGGAGAGTGTGCATGCCTCCACAGCCATCTTCAGGCAGCACTCATCCAAGGAGACAGCTGGAGCAGAAAATTTTAAGAGGGGGAAAAATGTGGTTGATGGCAGAAACAGTAGGCAAGCAGTCTGTTAGCTATAATCTATATATAGGGTATTACTTTGCAACCAGCAAGTCTTCATATAAATTAATGGCGTACCTGTGAAGACCTTACTGGGTAATCTTGATAATGGCTCAGTGTCATGATTGTTCAGTTCTGGAGTGGTAATAAGAGAATGTAAAGCTGTCTTCGTTTAAGCATTGAGTTTGCAGGTATCACATAGATCATCTATCTAATTATTGAAGGTTTTTTAAAAAATACTTTTTTATTTATTTGACAGAGAGAGAGATCACAAGCAGGCAGAGAGGCAGGCAGAGAGAAGGGGAAGCAGCCCCCCCCCCCCCCCCCGCCGAGTGCCCGATGCAGGGCTCGATCCCAGGACGCTGAGATCATGACCTGAGCTTAACCCACTGAGCCACCAGGCACCCCTAATTATTGAAGTTTTTTGCAAACTTGTATGTGATGTGTTCATGACCACAAATTTGGGACCATTCAGGAATAACCTGTAGACATTTGTTCCCAAAATGGTGGGAGATTTTCTGTTCTTGCAACACGTTGTTTCATTGGTCAGTAATGAAAGATTTGGCAGCCTTTACATGAAAATATTCTAATGAATAAAATATATGTGATTTAATTTCAAAACATTTTATAGAATAGTGTATTAAAGATTAAGGTCATAGATACTTTAATATTATATATATAAATTATGTGCTAATAAATATGTATTAGTATTATGAGTAATAAATACATAAACTAATAAAAATAAATTATATTAGGTAATATAACATTTTTTAATTCCAAACAGCAGCTGTTTCAGGAAATCTGTGACGAATTTTCGCTGTCTCTGTCTCTGTCCCTGTCTCTCTCTCGTGCACACATATGCACACACATACACAATGAATGACACCATCACCTAGCTTCCATTTCTTCTAGAAGTTGTGTTTTAGCTAATACATATTTTTAATGTTGCAAATTGCTTCTACTGAAGAAGTATTAAAAGAATAAAATAAAACTGTTTTAAATGGGACTATGTCAAACACCCAACAGACTTCTTTTAGCCACTTATGAATTGTAAACTATTCCCATTTATGGTGGCATATAGACCTAAAAAGTAATGTGCACAAACATAAATGCTTTCTCCCAAGAGTTTAGAAGGTTTTAGTGATTGGAGCACTTAGGTGGCTTAGTCTTTAATGGGCTGATCTTTGACATCAGTTCAGGTCATGATCTCAGGGTCATGAAATTGAGCCCTGCCCCTGTTGCAGGCTCTGCCTGGGCGTGGAGACTGATTAAGATTCTCTCCCCCTCTCCTTCCCCTCCCCCCAGCAGCACACATGCTTGCTAGCTTTCTAGTAAAAAAGGGATTTTAGCAATTAAAATAATAGTAGCATGCAAAAGTATTTCAGATTAATTTGATGAAATATTTTTAAAAAAGTAAAATTCTGCAATTCTGCATTAACTGCTTCTAAGAGAAAACTGGTTTTTGTACTATGCTGTTGCATATCCAGTCTATGGAAAGACTACTTCGTTTTTCTCCTTCTTTATCTGACATGTGGTATGGCGGAAATTATACTTAACCTAATTCTTGTTCTGTCACTAATTATCTAAATTGTCTCTGGGGAAATCTCTTATTTGAGTGATAATTTATCCTTTTGGAAAATTGTGCTATTTATAATAGTTTATAGATTTATATTTTTATATCTACCACCTCATATTCTTCTTACATCAGTCCTATGAGACATCATATCACTTAGGCTAACTCTGTAACCCATTAAGATGTCAAGAATTGTTAAGGGTTGAAAGTGAATATAGACAAATTATCTTCTGCATGTCAACTCATTGGAAGGAATGAGAATAATTATTCCACCAGATTGTGAGGATTAATTGAATTAATATTTATAAAACTTTCAGAACAGTCCTTGGCACATGTGAGTACCAAACAAAATTGCAGTTATTATTGTTGTTGTTCTAAACAGCAGCATCGCTAGCATCATCATGACACAGTTAAAACTAAGACCAGATCTCTTCCAGGACTGTATTACAGTGATTAGATTAAAACCCCATACAAAGGAGCGCCTGGTGGCTCAGTTGGTTAAGCATCTGCCTTTGACCCAGGTCATGATTCCGCCGTCCTGGGGTCCAGCCCTGCATCAGGCTCCCTGCTTAGCGGGGAGCCTGCTTCTCCCTCTCTCACTCCCTCTGCTTGTGTTCCCTCTCTCGCTGTGTCTCTCTCTGTCAAATAAATAAATGAAATCCTTAAAAAAAAAAAAAAAAAAAAAAAAACTATGTAAAGGATATGGAAGTTTTTTTAAGAACTGTAACCTCCTTTTTTGTATAGTATTTTTAATAAGTTCAGAGCACACTTTGGACCATAATGTGTCAAAAATATCTTAAGTTAAAAACAAAAAAAAAATCACCTGCCCTTTAAAAGGATAGTAAAACAATGACAACAACAACAAAAAAATGATTTTTAAAAAAATATATTGTGTTTTTGGAAATTATTTTTGCTGACCTTAAAACAATCATAGTTTCCTGATGGTTTGTCTATGAGAAAAGGCTTTTAGGACATTGTTCTAAATGATGATAAAAGTATCATTTCATAATTTTTTAGGTTGGTCTTATTTACTTAAACTTATGAGTTCTATGAAGTGTTTTGCATATAACTGTTAGTTTTCATATTCTATAAATTATGGAATTAAAGCATGTGTATGCAGATTAACTTGGCCAAGCTCACGGAGGGTGGGTGATGGAGTGTACACTGTAACCCAGATTTATTCTGCCCAAGTCGCGCATGCTTTACCCCGCTGCAGCAGGGCAGATGGTGGAGAGGGCTCTAATGACAAGCTGTCTGGGAAGTCTTGCCAATTCCATTCATGTGAAGCAGTTGCCAGGTTGTTAAAGTGTTTATTCCAGGTAATTTAAGGAGCTGAAATAGAGACTGATTTAATTTTTTAAAACGTAACCCGTGATTTGGTACAAAAACTTACATACCTCTCAGCATCCTGTTGACCAAAAATGTCTGCTTAGAGGGTACTGTGATTGTGATCAATAAAGTTTGGTCCTGAGAGTTCAAAAACTGTCTTCATTGCTTGGTTAGCTTCCCCACTAATTGATGGTACAGGAAAAAGAAAAAAAGAAAAAAAAACCTGCTAAGTGTGAATAAGGTCTGGTTAGAAATCTAGGTTGAGAGATTAAAGGATAATGTCATTAAATAAAGATTTGGAAATTATTAAAATAATGTATCTCGGAAAAAGACTGTGAAATTAACTCATTCATTCAGTGAATTATACCACATGCTACAACAATTGTTGAGCACCCATGAAGGTCCTGGCACTTTTGGGTAGTAGGAATACAAAGACAACATAGGAAGTCTATTGATAAATGTTTATTGGTTATTTGTTCTTAATATTTAAGTAGCAGGTAAGGCTTTTGGAATCACCATGAAGGGAAAGAAGTGTGTAAGAACTGACTGAAGTTTTTCCAGTCAGAGAAGAAATAAGAATAGCAGGAGAAATGGAGGAAGAAAAGATATAGGAGAATTTATCTGTGTATTTTAGACCTTATTTCAAGCAAAACCAGATGAAGTATCAGCTAAGGTATCTTAAATACCTAAATTAGTGCTTCACACAAAGAGATAATTGAGAGATAAAGCAGGGGACCTTGAAAGAAATACAGAAAACCCATAAGGCAGATGGTTCCAACGTTTTAAAAACCAAAGAAATGATCTAATGTCAGTGCATGAGGGCAATGTTCACATGAAACTCAGTGTCCCAGAAGTTCAATATTTCTATTAATGAAGAGCAAAAGTCTTAGAACTGTAGGAAGGAATCATTTAGAATGCGTAGATATGTTCCAGACCATTTGAGAAAGAGAATTACACCTTGAAAAAAAATCATAAAATACTGTTAATTCTTTGTAGGGGAAATCGTATAGCTCATAAAGTTTAGCAGAGGTTCTATTATTACTGATTGAAAAGTGTTTAGGGCTATAATACCTTTTTTTTTTTTTTTTTTGTATTTTAAGAAGTACAGACATGCTTGGGCTTACCCGTTGATGAGAACTTATTTTACTGTTGAGATATGTTGAAAAGTAAGTCTTCAAAGCTGTTTTCTCTATTATAGTTGGCTAGCCTTGACTTTGGTCCTGACACGTGGTCCTGACATGGGTAATCACAGTAGGGCCATCGAATGAACTTTGTAGCTTAAGATATAACTGAAGCCATTTGCCAGCATTCAAATGCTGATTAGAATATAGAAATATAAATTACTTGCAAATGCTATAGCTTGTCTTCTAGAACACACATTTCTGGGAACAAATAGAGGAGAAGGGATGGTTATTATTTAAGGAAAGTAAGGTAGAGCCTATTTTACACATAAAAAAATTTTGCGATTTTATCACACGATGTGCTTATATCTGTGTAATTCCATGTGTGAGTGTGTGTGTGTGTGTGTGTGTGTGTGTGTGAGTGTGTGTGTGTGTGTGAGTGTGTGTGTGTGATCTTTCCCTTATTTGTGGGGGGTAAGTTATTTGAGAACAGGAATGTGTCATTTTCCTTGGTCCTAAGCCTAAGTGTTTTCCCTGTTGTTTAGATGCACATGAAAAGTTGTTCTATCGTGAAGATAGACTTGTAAATGTTGACCTCAATAGCCAAATAAGCCATCTCTTCAGTAAGATTGCTGGGATGAGGCATGAAAATAATTTGGATTATGGTCTATTTTTTCTTGGATCCAAATTACCAGAAACTTTAAAAATGTAAACGTTTAAAAACAAAAACAAAAAACGAACAAACAAAACCAAAACAACAACAATAACAACAACAAAATGTACCAAAGTGTTTCCCTGTATTCTTCTCCTAAAATCGTGTTGCAAAAACCAGAGCTCATAATATTGGCTTATTTTATACCATTTATTTCTCTGGTATTTTTCTTAGGAAAACATTATTTGCATTCTTCCTCTCTCTTTCTCTCCTCTTCCTTCTGAGAGAGGGAGAGGAAAGAAGGGAGAGAAGAAGAGAAAGGAAGGGAGGGAGAGAGGGAGAGAATGAGAAGGAACAAAGGAAGCGTGAAAGGAAATTAGGTAGATAGGTGGAGGGTAGGCAGTGAGAGGGGAGTACCTAGACAGAGATACGGTGGTTTTAAAATAAGCCAGAAATTCATAGTTCTCCTTTCAAGTGATGGAGCCTTATTTTCTTCCTTTTAGAGTGGATTGTAGTTAATGGCTCACTTCTGGCAAACAGAACAGAGCAGAAATGACAATGTGCTAGTTTTGAGACTAGGTGATAAGAGCGCTGAGACTTCCTTCCTCCCTTTCTCTGTCTCGGATGCCTCACTGTGGGGGGAATGAGCTGCCATGTCCTCAAAGGACACCCAGGCAGCCTGTGGTGGACCTGATGTCGCCAGGAACTGAGACTTCCTGTTGCCAGCCCCGTGACTGAGTTGTTTTGGAAGTGAATCATCCAGGTGACATCCCAGCTGCAACCCCATGAAAAGCCCTGGCCCAAACCACGCAGCGGAGCCATTTCTGGTTTCTTGATTCCAGAAACTGTTACATAAATGTTTGTTGTTTTAAGTTATTCCGTTTGGGGTAAGAATGATTTGTATCACTAGATACTATAGTAAATTAGAGATAAATTGATGGATGAAAAAGTAGAAATTTAGGAAGATACATTATTATAGATTTATGTTTATAAATTCATAAATATATGTATTAACAGAGTTACAGCTAACTTTTTTGTAAGTTGGTTTGTCCTGCAATTTGTGTGTGTGTGTGTGTGTGTGTGTGTAACAGTCAATTTCACAGAAATCTGCAAACTTTTCCTTTTTCTCACCTATTTCCTATTCACTACATTTTCTGGATATTCACAATGAATTAAAGGAAACAAAATGAATCAGAGAAAAGCTTCCTTACGTGGTTCAAATTTTTAAAATTTAAAAATGAGGTTTTTTAACTTCTGTAAATAGCCAGTATTGACTGATATTTCTAGCACCTCATTAATTTATACTTTTAGTGACACTGTCATTATCTTTACTCATTTGAGACACCTTAGCTTATCTGCCTAATGTTAGCTTTTCTCTGATTGAATTGTCTAATACCTCTATTTTATTTTCCCTAGTGCATTCAAACTCACTACTGTATTGATCACCACCGCTGATTTAAACATCAAACATGGGCATTCAAAATTTACAGAATAGAAAGCTATAAGTCATGACCTCCATGTACTTTTTGGAGAACAATGAATATAAACCTTATTACAGAATTCTCAAGCCACATAGCTAGTATGTAACCAGTATGTGAATTATGGGTCTTCTTCATTGCCCTGTCTCTATAGCAGAGTTTAATGTGTTAAAGAACATTAATTAAACAGAGATATTATAGTTATTCGATACTTCAGAGAAATCTATTGAGGACAAGAAGAAAAATTCAGAATGAATCTTTGAATTTGGTTTAAAAGCTAAAATCTGTTTTATTTTGGAAAACTTGCATTTCACTAACCATGTCTTGGATGAATGAAAATCTATCTAGGTATTCCTAAAATAATGACTGCACAAGTGAAATTTAACTACCCTGTTATTTATGATGAATTATTTTTTATCCCCTGAGGAACTCTGAGTTGAATGAAATGAGTCACTATATAATCATATTGTTTATCGTAACCAGGGCTTGTAGATTCATATTGCCATGTAATTACAGCATTAAAGTATAAAGTAGGACAAATGCACATTCATACTTATTCACACCTGCTTTTCTTCGATCATCCTCTTGGATGTGATTAACTCAGAGGAGAATGTTTTTACCATTGTTCATTATTGCACAAAGGCTTTCTTTCTTTCATTTTTAAGAACATGAGTTTAAACAGTACAACTGTTTAAATGTGTGTGCATGCGCATGTGTGTGTATGTGTGTGTGTGAATGTGTGTGTGTGAGAGAAAGAGAGCACGTGCAAGAGAGCTAGGTCCTTGAGATAAAGACCATAGACCGTATTATCTCCACGTAGATTATTAGTCCTCCAGGAGCGAGAATCTAACTTGCTGACCCAGCTGCTTTGTTCTTTCCCGATCCTTGACTCCAGCCTCTCATCGAACAGCAGTCTTTTTTAGACAGCGGAGTTGCTCTCACTCCAAATCATAATCCCTAAGTCCCTTTGCTTTGCTTCCTACCCACTTAACTAGTTGGCATTATCCTTTCACGACTTAAAGAATATCATTTTGCGGGGCGCCTGGGTGGCTCAGTGGGTTAAGCGGCTGCCTTCGGCTCAGGTCATGATCCCAGCGTCCTGGGATCGAGTCCCGCATCGGGCTCCTTGCTCGGCGGGGAGCCTGCTTCTCCCTCTGTCTCTGC